>NC_060251.1:108612374-108915266 GCF_921293095.1 Ischnura elegans
TTCAATGCATTTACTGGCTGGCTTGAGTCAATGAACTCACTGGAGCGGCAATTGTAAACGTGCCATTACAGTGCCCTTTTCCTTGATAATTTGACGCTGTAACGAAACCGTAGTGGGAAAGAATAAAAGACAGTTTGTAAACGGCAAAGTTTTGATCATTTGAGGTAGTTACGAGTGCCTACGTAAAAGAAACGAGAATTTGATGAAACCTTGGTCACATTTCCTTTGAAAGACGCACTTTCAATGATTCAAAGAAAAAGCATTTCCAATGTGCCTTTATTTTAGATATTGGACGGTAAAATTAGGATAATTTAACATGGACTCTCATGGAGAAATACTGTTTTTTCGAGCTTGAGAAGCTGTTTGTAAGAAGTTGTTGAGACGGCACTCATTAGAAGAAAACTTTTGTGACAAATCAAAATATGTTCGGGAAAGCATATATCCATGATAAAATAAAAAAGATATTTACGAAAAACTGCCTGAAACTTGCTACATCGCATGGTACCAACATCGCAAAACTAAAACCACTACTTTTGGAAAAATATTTAGTTTCTCGGCTTTAACATACTCCTGATATATCTTTTGTTTATAAATAAATATATTTATTTAGGATATACCACTTTAATTATGAATATTTATTAAAAAATGTCGTCAATAGTTGTCTTATAAGGTTGGAAGCAGTGTTGAAACTAGTCAAGTTGACTACTGAATATACCAAATAAAAATCATTTTTGGCGTTTGCATTGTGCTGAGGTGCAAAATTGCAGTCACATTTCATTCATAATTATGTTTTCTTTTGTTTAAATAAATTTTGGCGACTCTTTTGCGTAAATAAAACATAACTCGAGGATATCACTCGACTTCAGCAGATGCCTCTGTAACTACCTATCTTAAAATCCTTGCCTATACAGCACTGAGTCGAGTTAAATCCAATTGAATGCGTCTTGAAAACGAGTCGACAGCCAGCTTTCGTCTCCTCTTTGAAAATAAAAAAATCCCACAATCACTACTGCTGCGTCTTTTTGGCCGTCATATCCCATCTGCTCCAGCCTCCCGAAAAATTCATGTGTGTTTGGCGGACGGAACGGCAGAGAGTCATGGGATGGAATGTCATTTGAGCGGCCGTGCCATTTTAACGGTTGGAAGAATTTTCTGTCTCCGTCCGTTATGTGCTTGCGAGGCCGACGCTACTCTTCCTCCTTTTGGCATTTCTGCCTCCTAACCCGTAATCTTCCGCGATTGTTAATTTTCCGACCGCTAATTAAGGAGGTAGGTTTTGCGAATGCGCGATCAAAAACAGATACTATTCGCATATGTCTATAAATAAATATTTTTCGTCATATACCATGTCCTACTTAGCTAAAAACCAAAATACGTTTACATATATTGAATCAAAAAACGTTGTGTATTTTGCGTAAATAATTTTAATATCGACCAGTTCGGTCGCAGTGCGACATCGTCAGGACCTGACGAAACTGGTCGATATTTAGATTATTTATGTGAAATCTGAAAGGTTTTTTTATTCAACATGATGCAATTTTACTAAGTCACGCCTCAAACTATCCATGAATACAGGTGATGTTTTTTAATCAGACTTCAATTGCAGCGATATTTTTACATTTCATTTCTGCTAAAATCCCAAAATGTTAGGTACTCATTGTTAAGAGTTCATTGGGAGACATCTAAGTAAGGAGATAAGTTCGCGGCTGCGTAATTCAAAGCTGATTCTTTTGCCATATGTGTATATAAAAATGTTTTGTTATCACAGAAGGCATGATTGTGGGTGAAAAAGCAAAGTAAGGGTTCTCGGAATGAGATTAATTAATTCCTTACATTTATAAGTAAGCATTTTCTCCAGAAACACTGTATTTTGATGATTTGTTTCCGGGTTAATTCAGCGCCGACTCCTTTTCTACGTGGAGTAAACCTTGAAACCAGTCATAATTTAATTACGGCGGAAGCCTCCGTAATAACAATGCATTTTCTTGTATTCTAATTTAGATTGGTATTATTCATCTACGCGCCTAATCTTCGTAAAGTTGCAGATTTTCAATGTAATTTTCAAAACAAATCGGCCTCATTATTTTTGATAGTTCAATTTTTCTTTACCGACAGTAAATCAATTGAGATATTGAATTTTTATAACCATAATGTGAAAAATTGAATCAAAGCATTGTATTTCGTGATCACGGGGCCACTAATTAATGAATTATCATTGAGAAACGATAAAAATTAAAATCAAGGGTAAATTTCAAGCCTTCTCGTGATACTATTACCAAACCGTCAGACAGCAAAATGTAACAGCATTTATTTTCACTGTCGGAAATAAAAATTTAAAATTATATTTTCTATATTGCATCTTTCGGCAACACTTTCCTTCATCTTGATTGTATATAGATTCAAATAGAATATAGAAGTCTTTTGGACAATTAATAATGTAAAAAATGCGTTATTACTTAGAATCAAGCACCCAGTCAGGAACTCTACATTGATTCTTTACTTCACTTTGGTTTTATTAGTAAATTAATTTCATGATTGAGGTTAACACACGTTAGTTGAATTACATCGGCGGTACACCGCTACAAGCTGCATGACGAAGTGTGAATGAAAAAGTTGATTCATTGACCTCCATGATATGTAGCCCGACTTAACTTTGCATTTCGCATTGATTTAACAAGCTATACCATTTCTTTTGAAATGATATTTACGAAGAGATCGAATTTATTTTTAATCGAAGTAGTTACGGAAAAGTCTCCTTTTCTGTGAAGGAATAGGGTGGTTTCCTATTATTTTTTTATTTCCTAAATCGTAAGATTATCACTCCTGGAGTACGTGTTTCACGCTTTTAGATTTTTTAATGACGATACGTATTTTTCACGAGTAAATGAAACATGAACATTTTCAAGGGCGCGAAAACGCGACGGCTAAGTATGAATTCTGGGAAAACCCCGTGTGACGTCGTTCTGGTTTCCGCTGCCGCCAAGTGAGGTGACCTTTGGGCGAGGCTTTGAGCGCTGATACGACGCAGGGTGCTAGCAGGTAGCAGAGTACCCTGCTAGCTGGTTGCGCTTGGATTAAATAAGGATTATTAATACCTTATCGAACGAAGGAAACTTTCCGACCATAGGCAGTTTTAATAGGTGATTATTAAGTCATGTTTTCCTGAGCTCTGTGCATCATGCATGCATTGGCAATCTCAAACAATGTAAAACTCCTATCTACTCGAATAGAAACTAGGTTCCTGTGACGTCACGTGGAGTGGCATCGCATGGGCGCCAATCTGGCCTTTTTCAAATGCGGTTAAAATTGACCATTGCCACTCGTCTAAACTGGGATTTCTAAAACCAAATAATTTTTACATTATGAGTACACTAATGTTGAGTAACGAATCGCAATCAATGCCCTTTCGTTTTCTTTGATGAAGTAAACTACCCTATTGGAATCGACTTCTTTCTGCCCTGAAACCTCCGCATACAGTAAGGGAAAAACTGCCAATTGACCGAGGGAAGGGGATACCTCCATGGCGGGTGTTCGCTCCATTCGCCCTGTCTCTTCCTCATGGCTGCATTATTTTTTTTTTCATTCCTTTGTGTGGCCTTCTTGTTTTGGGTTTCGCGAAAGGTCTCCGATCCTTTCATTATGGCGAATGGAATGCGAGTTTGTTTCTTTCCGGCCAAATGGACCGTCATAGCATTTAGTCGGCCCGTCGTAAATCAGTCGTCTCAAAATTTAATTATTAAAAATCTCACGAACCCTTGCGTTTCGAAACGTAATTGATCATTCGAGGTGAAAGTAACGTTTGATGGGCCGCCCTAATAGTTCATTCAACTGCAAAAGAGGCCCTTGACATCTCCGAATTAAATGGTAAATAAAGAGTTATAAGACACGATCGGTGAAATAATTGGTATAAAATATCACTATCATGTAGGTATATGATTGCATTTAATATTAGCGTTGTGCCTTCTCTTTGTTTTCAATAAATGATTGCATATGAGCATATCGATGGCTAAGTTCTAACAACACGTATCTCAAAATTTGGTCGATTTGAGACACGTGTCTTAGAGTATAATGACATTTAAAATATAAAAATTCAAGCAAAAAATAACTTTTTGTTTGCAAATGCATCCTTGCTTGCATGCATGATTCATCCTCAGTTTGATGAATTTTTGGTTTTCAACTTCATTGTGCAATTAAAAATATTAATCGTTTCTTTTGCTCTCCTGAAAAGTTGCTATTTTTGAGATACGTGTCATTGTAACTTAGCCATCGATATGCCATAAAATTCTTATCAATTAGCTTGTAGACAATGGTTGAAAGTATAAGTTACAGGTGTTATTTGTTTGTTTATTATTGTTGTTGAATTGTCGCTATTCTAAGAGGGAAGGAAACAAAGCTGTGAGCAAAAGACGCTGAGCATTCTATCCTCACACTGCGAAATTCTTAATAATTGCCTTGAATGCCGCTAAACTTTGAGTTTTAAAATCTCCAAGATTACCTATTTTTCTGGTACTTAAAATGCACTCTTGAGTATGTCATAATGTCTAATGAATGAAATTCGCTGTTAACTTGTCATAACTACTTAATATTATTACCTTCATTTGAATGTGGTCTCACGTTTTTCCCTCCTCGCCTTAATTTTTACGACCATTTAATGGAGACTTTCATGGTTTTATTGACGGAAATAGTGTAAATATCCACAAGTATGTGGTACTGACACTAATGTTTTCATTTCCTGAAGGTGATGGCAAAGTTTCCTTCTGGTCCCTTTATATTGAATAACTTTTTAACACGCTTGTAAGCTGGAACCAACTTTTTGCAGTGGTTCTTTAATTATAATATTCTTATCAATCACTAGAAATAGACTTTGTATTTTAGATACCGTTACCATACAGATGACATTGTAGATAATGACAATCTCCATGATATTTATCCCGACTTAACAAATAATTTTCCGTAGATATCACAAGTGAGAGAATTTCTTTTGAAATTAGAATTACAAAGTGATGGTTTTTTATTTTAAAATCGCTGACGATGGCGGTGACAATGTTTTGATGAAGAAAGTCCCAGTTATTAGCTTTTTCGTACGTGATTTGGAATCCGATGAGGTCTAAAGTCCTCCTTCTCCAGTTATTTTCTTGTTGTTCTCTTCTTGGTTCAACTCTTCCAGCACGGCTCTCTATCACTTATCAAGGATATCATCCACTCTGAGTGACGTAGAGGTTAGTCAATCACTGAGTTTCTTATTTCTGAGCTCATTTCTTCGTAGCAATTCCGCGGTGTTAACCTTTCCGTCCAAGATGTCTTTACAGCCATCTCCTGCATCATCTCTCAAAGAATTCCAGCTTTTACCTCTCTGCTTATCTCAGAGTTAAAGTTTCTGAGCCATATGTTTTAGTGGTGTACGTAAGATAAAAAAATTTATTTAGTCAATTAAAGATCCGCTAATTAGAAGTAAAGTATTGGGTGAGATTCGCTTGGGTCGTATACTACACCTGTCCCTCAGAGAATTTAACCCCCTTCGAATATTTCCTCCGAAGAGTGTAATACTTTGGATAAATTGGACTCTCGGCCTCGGTGGCGGTGGGGTAAAGTCCTTGCATGCCACACAAGAGGTCGCGGGTTCCATTCCCGCATGGGTAGGTTGCCAATTATCCTGCTTTCGGTGGTGAGAATAAATAAATAAATATAGCTCCCACAGCTGAGGGGATTAGTATTTCTTGAACGAGCGATCGTGGCTATGAATGAACTTGAGCTGCGAAAAGATGGATTTTGAGGAACTCGTTTGTGAGAGATCAGTGCGAAAGAAGTTCAAGGATGATGGAGAAGGGTAGCCATGGTGACGCCTGTTTACAAGGCGTGCATTACGGTTGTTTACCAACGATGATGGAGCACCCGGTCTTAAAAGAACACTCCAAGCTCTCCTTCTCCCTCCCGATGTGTGTTATCGCATCCAGGGAAGAAGGAACTTAGCGTGAAGCCAAAGGAAGCTCAACGGTTTGGCGCCGATTCCCGCCGGCGGGAACGTGGGCGGCCAGCGTTAGTCATTTGTCGACACCTGTCGACGGCCGGCGGGACGTGTTTCTTTTTCTTCCTTTATATTTTTTTCCTCTCGGATCGGCAAATGTGTTTTGGGATGGATCATCGGCGAAGAGAAATAATGTCTCGCCCGTGATCAACGCTGCTTCATATCCGTCGACCCGCATGTTAGTGCAAGCACGTGGTTTCGAGAAAAATCAAGTTTTTTTCTCCGCCAGAAACCACCGGTATTCTACTAGTGAGACTCTCCATTGCTGGTATATAGCAGAGAAATAAAAGAGTTAAAAAGACTTCCACAAAGTTATATTTGATGCGAAAAGTATATATTGAAGAGATTTTGTTAATGTAATTTACCATTTTTAAGGTAAATCAGGGTAAAACCCTCGGTATCAACCCTCACAAATACTTATAAAAATCATTCAATATTGCGTGATTGTGACTTTGTAGATGATACTCGCAACCAAACCAGTTAGAGTATAGGCCAAGCGATGTGGGTTGCAAATGAAAAGATAGGCAGGGAACCAGATGTCTTGAATGAAGTTCTTATGAAATAGAATATTTGGTGAAATTTTAGTCCTACTATGATGAATCCATTGCCTTAAAAAAAATGACAGGGTGTTTCAGGAGGATTCTGCAATAATTTAAGAGATGGTAGGGGAGGCAATTTTAAGAATTTTTTGTGCATAAGCTAGCATCTTAGTCACTGAGTTATGGCAACGCAAACATTTTTTATGCACTATGCAGTTACCATGAAAATGGTTTTTCTTGGGTATACAGCCTTTTCGACATTTTATTTAATAATCTGATTATTTTTTACACTAAATAATGAAGTTTGGACGAAAATGCGCGATTGTAATTGTTTGACAAAATAAATCTCAAAATGAGTGTATTGCGCAATCGTACAGTTGATACTCGCTCACAGCTCTCATTTAATTAAGCTCTAAAAAAATAACTAGTAAGCTACTACTAGGCCTATGAAGGAGAGAGTAATTGGAAGAGTGAGGTAGAGTAACCCGCTCAGAGGGAGCGCGTGACGTGATCAACTTATCTGCGAACGGGTTAATGCCCACGAGTTTTCAACGCGAATAGGTCGAGCAGCACGGATCGAAAATTGGGAATATTCGATTTTATTTTTATTTTTCATAGACATTTATTATAGTCGTCATCAATAAAAATATTGACGATCTAGCCCATTATTATTTTTCTCAGTGGTCTCATTTTTTTTTGTCTATAACCAGATTTTGATTAGTCATGCTCTACCGGTGAAGATTGAAGAGAGTTTAGTTTTAGAAGTGCTACAATTCGTACCATTCTTCTTTGATTTGCACTCGAGCCGTCTGTTTCGTTAGAGCGTCCATACCGAATTCCAGTTTACGTGTATTCATCTCCTTTCCCTACCCTGAATGACGTCACTGCTTCAGTATGCCTGGGAGCGGATGGTTTTTGCTTGTGCCGGGGCATGGCCGGATGGAGGCAGAGCTTTTTTTTTCCTCTTCCTTAGTGTCTTCCTCTCGGGAATAAAAGGATTATGGCCCCTTGGTTTTTATAAAAAAAATCACCTATCTTTGCTGCTCTTTAGACCCTTCTCAGTGTCAACGGGAGAATATCCCTCCTTTTAAATTACTCCTCTCATCATCAGTTTACGAAGTTGCTCCAAATTTTTAAATCGAGTTGCGTTGTGAAGAAATAAATTATGCTTGGATACCAAGTTCTACGTTTGCCTAGAATGGTAATAAAATATCTAAAAAATAATCCCCAAAACCATGTACAGTGGAACTTGGTTATAACGTCATCAAAGGGACCAGAAGATTTTTAACGTTATATACGAGTGACGTTATAAAAAAGCAGCCTTAAATCTGAGTGAAAGGACAAAGTAAAAACGCAAATGTTCTGCTATATACAACACTGTTTATCGAAATCTACTCGAGCATTGAAATATATCCAGACACCAATTAAACAAAAGAGTTGCATCCCGTCACCAGCTCAACGTCCAGCTTGTGACCTGTTTTTGCTTTTGATGTTTCTACACATGGTTTCTATGAACTTAGGGACATAATACAATAACACTACCACTTTTGCAACCTAAGAATCGCAAAATTTTTGACGTTATACCCGAGCGTCGCAATATTTGTTGACGATATAAACGGCTTTTCGTACAACATAAAACGTTCAATTTTGGCTGGTCTGTATAAAATGTGACGTTAAACCCGAGTTGACGTTACAGCCGATGCCGTTATAATCAAGTTCCACTGTATTTCATTTTATTTCATGAATAACTTTTGGTTTCACATTTTAAAAATGATTTTCTGATTCACATTCCTTCGTGGCATTTATTTTGTGAGAGAAGAGACTTTATTGATTGGCTAAGCGCTTCATATTCGAATTTTATATGCATATTGTTTTGCTGAACTTCTTCATTCTCGTCAATGTTTAGTTTTCAATCTAATCGTATATTTCTCTACGCATAATATTTGAGTTCTGAATCAAATCTTACTCTTCCTCGAATTAAAAAAAATCGAGAAATCAGACGAACTTTATTTTAACGATTATTATCTTGGGTTCTGCATAAGCGTGAGGGAAATTCAAGGCAAAGTTAAAAAATACGTTCCAAGATTTGCTTCGATATATTTACATTTTTTCAGTAGCGTTAAAAATATGACTTATCTTCTCCCTCCTAATTAGTTGACATCCGAGTACAATAAAAAGGCATCCGTGGTTATTATCCGTGTTTCTTAAGTTGACAGGCTCTTTCTGCGAGCGAGAGGAACCCTGAGCTGTTAATGGAGGTGATTAGACTTGAAAAATGCGTAATTAACTCGAGAAAGAGGAGAGAGAATGCATTTACATAACTGAATGTCCACTCTCGTCCCAATGTAGTCGATGCTATTTTTCCGTGTCCCTCTCACATAATGCTTCCCTATTATACCAAGGATAAAAATGGCGCACTACCTCTTTTCAGCAGCTCCTTACATATCCTTCGCTCTTTTTTGGGCCTCATCTTTTTTTATGCGTACATTCACGAACAAAATACCTTTCGCCAATGTTAATATTCCTTGCGGTCATCTCCTTATAATTTTGCAGGGCCACTCTCGGAGAAAGATCAAAGAGCATCATGCATCTTTGGGAACTCCTCGAACCGTTTCCTCCGTGGCTCTCGCATTGCGTTCTTCTTCTTTTTTTTAAATGAAATTGCCGGGCCGGGTTGAGACGTACGTGTGGGTTCGGTATAAAACCTATTGCGTCCTCCAGATCCATTAGTTTGGGCTCTTGCTGGGCTTGGGCTCTTAAAGCCCCTTAATTATTGACCATTTCGTTTTCAAATAAATAATCTCATCCCCCTCTCTATCGGAACGGGCCCTTGGGCTGGAACTTCGCGGCCTTCCTCCTTCCCACCTCACGCATACCTACTTCAGAGCCATTTCTTCTTTTTTTCCTCGATCTCATCAGCTTACCTCCTTAGATTCGTTTACTCTGCTTAAGGACTTGTTTCTTCGTAACGTCATGACTATGATTCTCTCTGATTAATCTTCATGTTGTATTTTTAATCTCACTATTGACCCAAAATTATTGGGAATACTGCACTAAGCCACGTTATCAAGGTATTAAAAGCTGCTGATCATCTATAGGATTGCGTACCCGAGCCAGTAGCGGATACAGAAAAAACTCGAAGGGGGGGGGGGGGGGGCGCAAAAGAAATCTTGAGTTGGAGGAAGAGATCTCGGGTTTCCAGCCGGCAAAACCTTAGATCCTTCGATATCTTGAGTTACCTTTACTTTTATTCCAATAAAAAATAATTAAGTCACATGCAGAGTTAAAGAAAATTTTAGTTAAATTTATTTCCCCGCGCGAAGTTTCAAACAATTACGGAAAAATGGGAGGTTGAGTAAATGAGACTCAATTTCTTGTTCTTTTATTACTTCTGAATCTTGAATGCAGTGAAAATTGAAGTTTACGGTGGGATTTTGTGATTTCAATGTCATTAATACTACCTTTATATATTCTATAAGTTGTTAACTTTTGTTTTGTCTTTTATAAATGGTAGGGTACTTAAATAAACTGATTGAATCTACACCAATTTGAAAGATCATTTCTATTCGTTTTAATAGCCATTGTAATACCTTTTGATCTGCCTCAAAAATGAGTGGTTTATGTCATATTTTCTATAGTAAGTACCAATGAGAAAGAAAAGCCATTCTAATATGTCTTTTGTCGTCTATGGTCGCTGCTGCAGCGTAAAAGTTACCCAACCGAAATCAAGATAAGTACCGTATTTATCGTATTTTAATTGTAATCGCAGTGCTTTTGCCTACCCCAAGGATTGATTATAATGTGAAATAAGTAACACATCCTAAATTTGGTGAAGACCTGACGAAAATTGGCATCTAAATGTGATTATACTGTTACCAAAAGCATTTAGCTCCTATAATTCTCCAAATGCCTTGTTGTAGGTACTTCAGTTGAGGACACTACCTATATATAAGCCAACTTACCACCGCACTTTTTTTGGGAATGTTTACACCATAACGGTCTGTTAATTATGCTGGCATAAGTTCTTCAAATTCGTCCCCATAGCCTCCACCGGAAACCGACTTAGCCACAAGCGATAAGAATCTTGATAATAACAAACTTGTTTTATATTTACATTTCAAGGCCATCCTCGTGACGGTGCTGTATTTCGTCTTGACTTGATACTGTACTTGATTATTCGTGGATGAAAATCTTATAATTTTCTGTAATTTCGTCATTATTTATCCTCTACAATTGTCTTCTTTGCGTACCGTAAGTCGTAAAATTCTATCTTGTTACTTCATCTGTTAACCCCAGCGGAATTTCGGAATTTTAGCTTACAATTAGTTTTGTCTCGCTTTAAAGAAACTCACATCTCGCGTTCATATTCTGATGGCCTTTGCTCTAAAATCCTGTCACATTTTCTCGTTTCATTTTTTGTGGTGATGGTTTTCCCGCAAATGTGAGTGAACTATCTTGCGTTAATTTTCTTAATTTAGGCGAACCTTTCGAAAGTGGATGAAAAGCACTATTACGAAAAAAAATTATATAATTTTTCTTTCACAATGCTTAGAAATATTACGGGGCATCTTTCGTGCCCTCAGATTTTTTGAAACCCAAGCTGATAGATTGATAGCATCTTTTCGGCATTCAAGTATCGTAAAAGTGCTAATGTTAAAAAACGCTGAAACCTTGCTATTCATTTTTGAAACACCCGGTAATATAAATAGACTTGCGCGAGTATCTACCGATCCCAGATTACAAGAATCGTTCGATATCACTTCTCCCATACATTAGAATGTTTCTCCGTGCCCACACGTGCTGGAAACCAGGTCTTGCCGGACTCCGGTGCCATTGGCAGCTGTAACCCTCGCTGACCCCTTTTCAACCCTTTTCAGGTGAAGCTTTCCGTGCGCTGATAACATCTTCAGCGTTCGTCGCATTTCCATCCTCTGTCACGCCCTCTTTCGTTTGCATGCGGCACGAAAGACATGCAAACTGAGCATATACCTCTCATATTCCCTCTCTCATTGAATCGTTTCTTGGAGTTTCCATGCCGACCCCTAATATTTACAACATTATGTGGGTGTGCTCCCATGCGATGGTCTGGTCATGGAAAATATTATTTCAAGTGGGATCTCAATGTTTTTTGGATATGAATACTTCGTTCAGATGTGATTATTGGAGGTTCCACCAAGAAATTAGTTATTTTTATGAAAGTTTTCCTAAATTATTTCAACAAATATATAAAACGAAAATTTCCCATTCAATTCTGCCTTATACCATGGAGTTTAATGTTAGAAAAGTACCAACCCGGAGGTTTTTTTCTGCTAATATCGAAAGTTTCCTACTTAGTATTTAATGCGCAGAAGTCAACTGAGTATTTGATTAAGTATTAATAGTAAATAAGGTATGGTTTAGAAGATGTGTATTACATAAAACATATCTTGAAATATTCTTGCGTTAAAACATAACTTTTCATTTATTTCGTCCTACGGTGGAACTATTTAAAGAACATGACATCAAGAATTTGTTTCGCTCGTCGATGGACCGGTTTACATTTTTGGCGCTTATTTTCACGCGCGATGCGTGGCCATGTTTGCGTGAAATAATTTCGCTATGGTATAACTATACTACTTTCGCTATAACTACGTTGTGATCAAACTTGTGGTGGTTTTGCTATTCAGAAATGGTATTAAGTATATCGGTAAGAATTTTACTGGAGTTTAAAAACTTTTTACTAGGGCTTCACTTTAACTCAACACCAAGTGGGGACAAAATTTCTTCTTATCGTGTGTTTCTTGGAGATTTGATGGGAGTAAATTTTAATTTTTTGACATAAATATTTTATTGGCATAATCATTTGCTGTCGCTTGTGCTTAAAACCCTAAACATACAGAATAAGTTATGTTAAGCGACAAAATGCAAAAGTTTCACACGCATGATGAAATATAAATACATATGATGAAATATAAATAAATAGTCTATTTGAATATAAGCACAGAGATCTTAACGAAATAAGTTTCACTCATATTAGGGATAATCCAATGACAACACGACATGTTGCGGAGTATATGTTTGGGCGTTGCTTAGCTCCATCATTCGAGGCATACTTATCTGGAATTATCTACTCTCACTGGCGGAAGGCAGCCTGCGAATTAAAGGGGCAAGAATAGCGCGGTGAGCTTTTCCGAAGCCCCACGTATTTCCATAACGTTACCACACAAGTCATGCGAGGTTCTGCTATCTTGCGGGCGGCGCATACAACGATATAAATACATTTCCGCGTGTTTGCCGAGTATGATAACGTCGTCGGGTCAGCTTATGCATTCTGGACTTTTAAATGGCGTTTATGAGGGCATAAAAACTATTGCGGCTCACACTTGCGTCTCGCAATTCACCGATTATCATGAACTCTTTGGAATACATTGACTCGCGAGCACTTTCCCAGCCTTGAGAATCACGTTTCCCTTTCAAAACCGCCTCCCAATGCGGCTGCATTGTTATCGACGGATAGTAACTCTTGCTTGCCAAAGCATATTGGTTACAGTTAAAGTTCTCTCGTATTAGAAGACATGCATATATATCACTATCTTATCCTTAGCTAACCTTTCCAGTCTTTTTCCCAGAAATAAATAGCAATCTTGTCTAATTTTTTCGATAGCTGATCTTCATTTTCCTTTGTCTATTGCAGTTGATAATTATGACTAAACGTAAACCATAAAGTCTCTCTCAGTAAAAATGTAGAAATCTCTCTGGGAAGCGTTTTTTTGCTATACAAAGGCGTTGGGTTATCTAGTTGATGGTTTTTTTCTGCGTTTCTTCGTCCAGTATACATATTATCGTGGGAAGGTATCTGTATTTCGTTTTTGTTAAGAGGTCTACCTATGTGTAATCACTTAAGAACGTGGATTGTCAATATTTTCGCATCTGCAGGCGGCATGTTCAAATAGGTATGCCAGCATGCGATGTAGATACATATACTTTCACGATAAAGTATGGCGCATAAATTATACTCCAAATTTAGATTCTGTTATCTGTCAATAAGTACTGGCACCATATTAGTAAATATTCATAATGATCAGTCATTTGTTGCGCGTATCTTTTCACAACTGCTTGGGCAATCGCGCCTTATGATGCTGGATGTGACTGGGGATGATAATTGACTTATCAAATAAGAAATCATTAGCTGAATAACTAAGTAATTAGCGGGTATTTGCGGCGCTGTCTGGTGGTCCCAACCCCTCCAGGTTCCAAGGGCGATAGTCACATGGTCAATTGTAACTTGCAGGAATTACATTGATTATCTTCAACGTTATTACTTTTCTCTTGAGGTAGCTGAAACGTCACAAACGTGTTCATTTGCTATATCCCAGGATGAAGAGTAATAATTATACTTCGCTGTATAAGTTATGCAGGTTATCCATTGATTTTTAGAAATTAAAAAATATTTGCATTCATATATGGCGTATTATACGGTTTTAATTAATTTTTATGAAATCAAGGAACCTTACCTTTTAAATTAATCGAAAAAAGGGTGCAATTAATCGTTTTTGCGTCATCTTGAGCAGTTTCTAGGTCAAATTACGTTTTAAAGTACACAAAAATGAATTATAAAAAATGATGATACGATTGCAATTAATTATTATAAAATCAATAAACTTTACCTTTTAAATGAATCGAAAAAAGCACGTGGATAGTCGTTTTCGCGTATTTTGCGCGGTTAGTAAGTCAAATTATGTTTAAAAGTGCACAAAAATATCTGATAAAAGTATTTCTTGGCTTCCTATGATACGAGATCTATGAATTCCAAATGTTACTTATCCGTTCGCACGTGTGACGTGGGCCTAGTATATTATGAAGATAGTCATTCATATTGTCTCCATGAGATATTTTGGATATTTTCTTACTTGGATACTTTTGATTTCCGTATTCGTTGTATTTCGGTTAGAATATCAGCGCTTCTATTGGGCGGAAATCGAAATCGGAAGACGGACAAAATTACAAAATGGCTTTTTTTTAGTTATATAAACTTGAAACTTCGCATGTATTCTCAAAAATGATTGAAATTTTTGGATATGTACCTCATTTGACATAGGTCTTACCCGTTACTGAGATACAGAGGCTCAAATGTGAGCAAATTTCCATAAAAACGCCCGTCTTCAATTTTCTATGAAAATCTTCCAATCAAAGTCAGTAATCGACGTGAGACAGCGCGCTGTCGCACGTCGATTGTCACTCGCTCCCATTGCATCGTCTTACTTGTGTAATGTGTGAATGCGCTTGCGGACTTGTTTCGCGAGTCATTGAGAACGGGGCCAGTGGTCTTTCGGTGGCTGGTCGTGCCGCATAGAAGTCGAGTGCGCATGCGCGAATGCGTGGAGACCGAAGGAGGAGGAAAACGAAAAGGTGGGGAGGGGTCTGTGGGGCGGAGTTTTGAGAGGCGCGGACTGGTAATATCGCATGCATACATTCGCTAAAAGTCGTGCACGTACTCGCTAGCCATTAGGGACAGTGGCGTATCCAGAAATTTCGCTCGGGGGGGTCCAAAACCAGGGAGGGAAATTTTGAAAAACAGGGTACTAAGCAATGGGTTTTATACTAATTTTAACAATTTTCATAATCGAAAAAAACTTCATTTGTTAAATAAATATTTTTTAATTCGTGATTTTGCAATATTTTGTTTTCTTTTATGAAGGAAAATGATTGTGTTTTTACATTTCGGGGAGGTCCGGACAACCCTCCCTGGCTACGCCACTGATTAGGGTACATAGATTTGGAATAAATTTTTGATAGCCAACCCAAAAAGGAGCGCGAAATGGGGGCAACATCTTAACGTAGGTGCTGCCATCTCCTGGGCACAAATCGTATGATAAACGACAGAAATTTGAAAAGAATTGAACAAATGATGGACGAAATCCTTTAAATTCCATATTGTGAACGTTCTCATGCAATTGTGTGTTGACCGAAGTGATTTTGAGTTTTACATGTCAGAGACAAGTATCAACCTTTAAGTAAATTAGGCCAGGGGTGCAGCAAGGAATTAAGGCAAGGGATGGGGTTTTAGGCAAAACTTATACTGAGAGGTAAGCGGAAGGTGCGGTGGGCCCTCCCCCCAAAATCCTTTAGATAAAAAGTTAAAAATTGTTAGTGCTTTCTTATTTTATTGATGCCCCTGAATTAGGCAACCTTTTTGTTTTGCTAGTAGATTTAGTTATAGTAATTTCTTAGCAATTTAGGTCAATATTTGGTTTTTCACGTTTCTTTCGTAGGTATTAGCTCATTTTGTTTCAAAGGACTTGCGTGCATTCCTTTTTATGTGGTGGATTATACGTAAATCCTTCTCTGTACTAAGTACACTTTTTAAATTACCTCATTATTTTAGCAATTTACTTTGTACTTTCGTATCTTTAAGTCCGATTTATTCCTTTATCCCAAAAGTACAGTGTACAATCATTTTAATTATTTCATGAGAGTGAAATTCAGCTGATCTTGGTGTTATAAGCAATTTCTCCGGCAGTAAAAAAACATAAATATGTCTGTTTTAAAAGATATTCAGGGATATCTCATCAATTTTAGTTTAATTCTGTACGTAATTTAATTATGGCCATAAAACGTTCACGCGAACATTAACGACGTCTGAGTAATCAGATTGACTAAATTCCTGACTAGTAATAGTGAGTAACTAGAAGTATATCAATATGTGATCTTTAGTTTTATCCAGTAATAAGGAATCCCACCATCCATATGCATTGATGTCTGTGAAAATTTTTAATACAAAACTCCACTTTTATTTTGCTATACTTTTAATTTTAGTATTTCTATGATTCATTAACCTACTTATTAAGACAGTATCTGAGAGATGAAAAGGGTAAATATCTGATGTAGAGGAAAATGTTTATTGCATGAGTAGGGAATAATTTTTGTTCACCAATCTAAGATTTTGTTCGCATATCATCTAACATTCGATTCCTATAGTAAATCAGGAGACTATCTAGATAAAAGTTTCCAACTATAAAAAATATTCTTGCAAGCGTTGGTAAAGAAGCTCGGTTGCCCAACGCCCGTTTCCAAACCTCTGATGGGAATCAAATTATGACAACGGCATCAGCGAGGTGACGCAAGAAACTCGACCAATAACCAAATTCCAAATGAATCGGGTTTTCCTTCTGGACGATTACACTTACTTATCCGTGAGGCATCGTCCTAATAATGCGAGAAGGCCGGATTTCACCTCACACTGCTCGACCGCATTCGGACCTCCATATCGACGACCATACATCGAATTCATCCACGCATTAAGTGAGGAATAAACGGACCCAGTTTTGGAAAGGTTTCAGTCGACGGATACGGTGGAAATAAATTTTTTAAACCAGGTGTGCTCAAGACCACATGGGAGAAGTGAAAACCTCTATGCTAATATTCTGATAAATATAACGTATAGTAAGGAAAGTATTTTGGTTTTTTCAGTTAGAATCATCCTGAGAAATAAATTCTATTTTTTATTGTTTATAACAGATATCGATCGACATGGAACAATTTTTCGTTCCCGCATCATGGAAGGACAAATGATGCTTATAGCTCATCTGACAAATGTTATTCCTTGGTTGAAGATAACAATATATCACTTTTTCCACAAGTTTTACTTTGGTACCATGTCTTTCTGCTAGGTCATCATCGGGTACATGTTTTCTTCAACCAATATGTATTAATTACCGTACATCTCGCCTCTGTCAATTTTAACTGTCATTCCCAACACTATCGGCAATATATAAATATATCTGTTATTTAGCGCGATTATTAGTGACATATATATTAAATTTTATCAGATAGATATTAGATAAGGTGGCAGCGGGGATACGTCCTTGCTTAACATACTGAAGGTCGCGGTTTCGAGTCTCGCTTGAAAAGTTTGTCACGATGCAGAGCGTGGATGTGTGTGATCGTCTATTGTTAGTTGTTGAAACCCCTAGACGGAAAGCTCTCATTGAGATGTTATCGGGAGTAAATGGGATAAATGAATGAATTCTCATTTTCCCCTTACTCCGTTGAAATGTTTTTGCTACGGCCCGGGCAACAGGGCCATTTGGGTTCATGACCTGGGTCCGGAGAGGAAACGCCGAGGAAAACTATTAAACTGATAAAAATTTTATATATTTGATAAAATTTGAGGGGCCATGGCCCCTGATATCTCCTCTAAATCCAGACGTTTCGTCAGCATCGCCAGGTAACATGTTTCTGGCGATAATCGCCCTGTGTGGACGCCATGGAAGTAGGAGCAGAGTGGTTGGAAATTATTTCGTATCCAGAGGAGAAAATGTGCACAAATTTATTGACAAATAAAGGAAAGAGCGACTCGCATTTCTGTCTTCTCCAAACCGATCCACCAGGATAACTTATCGAGCCGCAGGCCATTTAGGCGGGAATAAAAAGTATGGATGGAAACTCAAGTCGGGCCAAAAAAGGTCGACTCCATCGTTGTTGGGGTCCATTGGTGTTTTCTCGTTAAGTGGGCGTATCTCTCCAGCTCAACCGGTCTTTTTTCTGTCGTTATACTTGTAAAGAGCTTACGCTATCATTAAGGAGACTACTTGAGGCGTCGCTTGAAATATTCCATATTGAATATGATTGTATTTTGTATACACGAGAGATATTTTGATCAAACGCCAACCGTGGTTGCAGTGTCTAATCACCTTCTAGCGATTCGATCGATGGATTTTTCTTCCTCATAGGAAAATCCACTAGGATCGCTAGAACATTAAATGCTTATGCTTGGTTTCGCTAATAGTAGGGCCCCCTTCGCTTCTATAGCGTTGGGGTGTTTTTCCCTCGTCCCGTCCCTTCCGTACCTATCCTTTCCCAGAGGCGTCGGCGGGCTCCCATCGCTGCGGCGCCTCTATCCTTTTTCCTTCCCATCCTTCCCCTCCCCGGGTGTCTGGGCGTATAAGCCACGGGCTTGGTTCCCGGCCCCGGTGCGTTGTATCCTTCGAAGGGTTCACCTAGAACCCTCAAACTCTCTGTCTAATCACCTAATCATAGATCAAAATTTCAATTTAAATCACAAAAAGAGTTTATAGACTATAATTATGAACTCCAAACTTAAATGAAGCATGAACCAAGTTTGTAAATCACGATTATATCAAATACCCACCGCAGTTGCGACGTGCTATCGTCGTAATCATGGACTAAAATTTATATTTTCCAAGAAATGTGTTTGTGAACTAAGCTCTTGGACTCCGAAACTTAAAGAACAATTAACAACTTTTGTGAATCACTCGTATGTCGCATAGGCGTTGAAACCGAGATTGGTGTTAGAATAATATATTTATGGTGCATACAAAATGCTCTCTAATCGAAGAAATATATCATACTGAAATTTTCAATGTACTGTTAGCCCGTATCGATATTAACTTTTATATCTCCAGCCAAAAGAGATATCCTCCGAGATTCCATGGTAAATTTTTCGTATTTGAGATACAAGGAAATGTTGACATGTCTTCTCTATATGCCCTGAGAATTTGAAACAAGTAATCCGTCTGAAAAATGAGAAAAAATACGACCGGTTCATTTTGGAGTGATACATCCTCTTAATAAACGGCTCGGCATGGCTAAGGAATGTCGCTTGGCTTGTCAAGACCCTCTCAGAAAATAAATGTGGAAGAGACATTCTCCAAGGGCGCTTCTTAAGTTCGGGTCCCTTGTCTTATTCAATTTGCAAATGGCACGCATATTTCACTTTTTAAGTTAAAACGCTCGATGACTTTTATTTTCAAAATTATGGTAGACCTATTTTCTTATTTTTCCTACATGAGTGGTTCCTATGGGGCTTTTTCTTCAATGAACAATTAAATATAAACCCATAAACATCTTCGTGTATGAAAAAAATGAAAAGAATCGTCCGAATATTTTTATCCAGCTGTTAATTTGGAGTGATAAAGGGCCGATGCAAATATGAAGCTGCAGGCCTACGTAGAGTTTTTACATTTTGAGTAAATCGGGAATTGGACAATTTTTAAATATTATTTATTATTAATTTCAATTTTATTCTATTCACCATCGTGTCACTTATGAAAAATTCAATAGACATTGAACATATTTTATTCGGAAATATAAAAACGCTGCCGATAAAAAATAGCAAATGAATTAGAGACCAAACTTGGGCAGAAGTGAATATGTTTTCGTAAATATGCCTAGACCTTTCGGTGAAGTCGGCTGCTTTGCTCTCCCGTCTTGCGCCTGTGGGTGGTGAGTCTTTGAATGTGTTTCAAGCGTTCGCGGGAGAGATCGAGTCTCTTGATAAGAAAGATGCTCGTTAATCAATGTCGACGGGCAGCCGTCATTAGACTCTAGTAGTGCTTAGATTTAAAGGTTACGTCTCCTTATGTGGGGAAACAGAGAAGTTGGCTGTCTTCCGTGAAGGGAGCTGGGTGGGTAGAATTGAAATGGACACTCAACGTGTCTTAGGCCACAACAGATCTCTTTTTAGGAAATGTATCTATGCTCAATTTATTGACTTGAGAAATGAGAACATGTTAAACGATAACTAATTTCTGAAAATCTTGTCAGGCTGTACTTTTTAACATGTTGACAACTCTTCACATGGATGACATGCTTCGCGCTTCCAAGGCAGTGGTTGTGTCAATCTAACGATTCACTTTACTGCATTAATGGAAATTGAAAGGTGCGAAAGAGGGAAGGATCTATTTCAATTTTTTAAATGTGATGCTTCTTTAATGCACTTATTGGGCTACATGATGATGAGTTTTAGAGGACTCATTATAAGCAAATTATAATACTGTAGAGAAGGGGTAGTTATGAATATTTTCCGATTATGATACGCCTCTAGATTTTTCTGCTTTCGATTGTCATGCCATCGGTTCCAAAACTACCAAATTCTAAGAAACAAATAGTTTAATTCCGTAAGAAATTCACGTATGAGCTAAGTACTACTTTTTCTATACATTACAAGCAGAGTAATGAATCCTTAGGTAAGTTTTCAGGGCATTTCATCAGGACATTTCAGGACATAGCATCATCGATGGGAAATCTTAGACTTCGGAAAGCTACAGCCATCGTACAAATACTAGGTTGTGTAGTGTACTTTGCTTAATTAAGGCCGTGAATGGCCTTAGGGCCTACCAGCAGGCATTACTTATTGCACCTCAACGATTTCAGGCGGTGGAAGTCACTCTGGATTTCAAGGTTTCAGCGATGAAATGAATCTTACGAAAAATTTGAGTTTTTATCAAAATTTCTACACAAGATACATGAAGTAATGGATGGAGCGAGTTTTTAGCGGGGAAGGGATGATGATGACAACAGTGTTAAAGGGTAGAATGTTGGGTAAACGAGGGAGAGGAAGGAAGGGAATAGGGTTTGTAGAGAGAATGAATGTGGGTAGGATAATTGTAAATTGAAGAGGAAAGTACGTGAAGGAGGGGGAGGCAGCAAGAATACTTCTGAAGAGCGCCATACCTTAATCGGTAAAATACTTCAATAATAATACCTACATGGGAGGGTGGAATGTTTGGTAAGCGAGGGAGAGGAAGGAAGAGGATAGGATTTTTAGATAGAATGGAGTGGACCTTGTGTCAATTGAAGAGGGAAGTGCTTGAAGGAAAGGGAGGCTGAAGGGATACTTCTTAAGAACACCATGAAAACCTACCTTAATAGGTAAAATACTTCAATACTAATATCTTCTTGGAAAATTTGGAGATAATACCGAGTGAAGGAAAAAATATTACTGGCACGCGGCCCATTTAAACGGCTTTTTTGTCCTGGTAATCGGTCTCGAAACTCAAGAAAACTGGCGGGATACCAATCCACCTTTTGAGCGTATCCAACAACTTCCGCTGCGCAGTTCTCCGTCCCCATCCCCTCCACCTCTCCTCTGTACCGTATAGCCATCATTTTCTCACCTCTCTCTCTCAGCGGAGAAATTGCTTCCTTTACTTTTTGTTTCGTCTCTGCCCGCCGCAGGTCGAGGGGTCCTAATAACCCTCTCCCGAGCATGCGTTGTTTTCTGCGTGCGATGTTTTTTTTTTGTTTGCCTCAACGCTCATTCGAAACGGTCCATTTTCTTTCCCCGGTCTCCTCGCGAGGGGATAACGGTGATCACCCACCGCTCTTCTCTGCTTCTTCCGCCGTTTTATCGAAGGGGACTGCACAGAGGAAGCCCAATTCCATTCCATATAAGGCCGATTTCTCTTGCCACTTCGAACGCATTTTAAGCTGTTTTAAAAAATGCCGACGAGTGCAATGCGGTCCACTTTTTGTTTTCAATACTTTTCCTACTCCCTTCCTTCCTCTCCCTCGTTTTACCTAATATTCTGCCCTCCCTCCATGAAGATATTATTATTGAAGTAATTTACCAATTCAGGTAGGCTTCCATGGAGTTATTAAGAAGTTTTCTTGCAGCCTCCCCTTCCGTCACGTACCTGCATCTTCAATTCACAATTACTCCTCCTCACATGAGCATAATGTATGTAATTGCGAGGAATAGCGTTGAAAAGTTATGATTTCTTTAAATCACATCACCATGAATGTAATTTTCAGTGGACACTCCTAACTACACCTTTTTCCCCGTAAAACTCGGATCATTTGGCTCGTTAGCGACGCGAGTGGCGACTCTTGTAAACCTATTTGAATGTGTGGTGAGTGACAACACATTTAAATCAATAAATGTGGTGGTTTCCCTTTGCCTTCCACATCTCAGTACCACAGCCGTTAAAGTAATTTTTACCACGCCTACAGTGAAATGAGTGTCGCTGTACTGATCACCGTGGCCTCCTCCTTCACTCATATGAATAAGAGCTGCTGCCCTCTCCCCCGGGTGATGTGAGGCATAATTGTTGGCGGCCTCCCATCACCAAGTCACGGCATCTTCACAGGCTTAATATATTATTTAGTTGGTCTATCTTACCCATTAGGGATAGACCCATCGGATTACCGCCACTTATATTACACGACTGCTTGTTTGACAAGTAAACTCGCTTATATCGCAGCTAACCTCTATATCTAAATTTAACCAACCACTTTAAATTTAAACACAATTAAACTATCTGAAGGTTGACCCACCATCCGCAACCCGGTGGACGCACTCGGTGGCCTAAAGCTTAGTGGATAGGAGAGAGGAATGGAGAGCTGCGTCAAATAAATCTTAGGATTGTTGACTAATGAGCTAATGAGTGCAGCTCATGGGGGTATAACGCTAGTGGTTTAGGACAAGCTCTTCATGAACGTTTGGATTCTGGGGCCAATTTTTTTACCCTTTCAACGTATCTGCTGTTTACTTTATCTAATTTCTATAAGTTTACTAAGTTCTACTAAGTTTATGCTCTCTTTCAAATTTTATTACGTATTTATCTCATTACTCACGCGGAGACTCGTATGTTTACAACTTCAGCATAGCGTTCTCAAAAATATCAGCGGTAAGACGGTCGATGGATGGGGATACATTCTCACAATATTGTCAGTTGGAGAGGAAAAATGTTCATTATCACCAGCGAATAAATATGTTTGAGGCTTTACATTGTTTGCATTTTTATTGTTGTATTGGGAAGACTACAGCCTATGTAACGTTTTTTTCGGATATTTTGGAAATTTGAGCTTGAGCGAAATACATCTAATATTCTTTAAACTTTTATAAAAAAAGGTCCAATGGATCTCCATTCATTTTGCACTCACCTGTGATTCGGTGGTGATTAGAAAGAGTTTCTGAGGATTTTTTTATTATGAATGTTTCATTTATACAAAGTGTCGCGAAATTTAAACCCTTGAATAGTTGATTCCACTGGGAACCAAAATCACTTGTTTAGTCGTTAACGCATCATTTTACAACTACAGAAACTTTGAGCCAAGCGCTCCGATTGCCCGCGAGTTTGTCCTGTTGCTAGATGCTCTGGACACAAGGCAAAGGCAAATTCCGGTAAAGTATTCCAAGTCATGAGTTGTCCAGAGCATCCGGCAATAGGGCCAACTCGTGGCCAATGGGAACGCTGGGCTCAGAATTTCTGTAGTTTAAAAATAGTACTTTTCCCATCTAAAAAGCATTTATGATATTGTTTCCTACTGACATCAGCTATCCAGGGTTAAACTCTCGTGAAATAATTTTCTCCGCCCTGTTTGCTGAGGAAGTCTTCAGTGAAGTGAAATCTTCCTAAAGCCTAAATTAAATTTTATTATCACCAAACTCCATATTCCATTCGAACAATTTGTGACCACTCAAGTAATCGATTTAACGAAAGTGTTCGTTGAATTTTATTACTTTTCCGCTTTCAAATATCTGAATCTTAGTTTCTTTTATGTTGTGCCTATCATGATGATCAGTCGTAACTTCCTTACAGAGCAGAGATACACGCGGTAATTTCAGTTCAATCAACTCCATTTTGATGGCAAACATGCAATCAAATCGCTTGACCTTATCCTGAATCATTCTCTTTATGTTACCTATCTCGCCGCTCTTTTGCCAGCAGCATCGGGTATCAAGTCGAAAAGTTTCGGCTGCCGCCCATTTGGAGGAAATGAGAATAATTATGCCTTTAATGGGTCCCTGGAGTCGCTTTTTTATGGCCAATTTATCCGCCTAAATAAGGCGTTCTCAAGGACTTTCTTCATCAGCTGGCGAGGTATAAATCAAGTGTAATGATCTCACTAGAGTATCTCTTTTTTCTTCAAAAAAAAAGAAGTTGATCTTTCGCGGTAACCACATTACATCTGGGTTTCCTCGGTTCCTCTTGATCGAATTTTGCTCCAATTACTTCCGCAGGGCCGCGTAATCTTCTATGTTTTTCATTTCGCGGTTATGGACCGGCGAAAATTTGTAAGCAAAGTCGAATCGATTCGGATGATAAAGCGTGACCGGCGATTTCGAGGCAATTACCTACCATTCGCGAATCGGAAAGTTCACTGAACCGAATGAAGCCGTATAAGGCAGCCTAATTGTTGTGTGTGGCCAATTGATTTTTTTGCTTATCGGCGTAAAATCTTCACTCAAATATACTGTTCAAGAAATTATGTACATAAAAATCCGGAATATCCTGCAATAAAATTAGGGAATCGAAGTGCATGAAAATTTATTATCATATTATGCGCTGTTATTGATCAAGTTTTTATCAAATTTCGCATTCAATGAAATATTTTGATGTCGTTAAACTAATTTAATTGGGGTAAATTTTATAGGTAACTTATGCTTTACGGCACGGAAGATGACGAGACAATACGACACAGGCGTAATTCATTAATAAGCGCTTCAAGTTGATGGGTTGAATTTTATCGTATTTTCTTTCAATTTTATAATTTTTTACGGCATTTTTAGAATCAAAAATATCGAGGTATCGGTCTAAAATTATTCATCAAAATGGATGGTCATTAGCATAGAGATAAATTTTTTTAAATAGATGAAGTAGGTTCTGAATATTTACGAAACGAAAGCCGCGCTAATGCATGAGAATGAATTCAAATTTAGACTTCAACTCTCTCCGCTCTACATCATCCGAGCAAATGAGAAACTTCCCGTTGCTTGGACTTAATAATTTGGGTGATTATGTAAATCATATTGTGTGCATGGTTAAAAGGCTGAATGTCGAACAGCCTGTGAATAATACGACTGGATTTCAGTGGAATCAGGTTTAGTTACTTGTGGGCTAATGTCGTTTTCCTTGTAACTTTTCCAAGTATTCTGGTTGGTGGCCACTTAAGAGGCTTTATTTATAGAGGAGCGAGTGAATTATAAGTATGGATTTCGGTAGAAACCGTTTCAGTTCGAATTGATTTCATGTCCTTTTCCATCAAACAGCTTTTTTTCGATGAATTAAAATTTGCCTTTAATTGGTGTTTCCATGTCCTTCGCCACATTCGAATTCAATGATAATTACTAACTTTTTAGATGTATTGATTATAACTCGTAGTACATCCACTCAAGGGCGGATCCAGGATTTTCCTGGGGGGTAAACCAGGTTCTGACAGGCAAACGGTCTCCTCGTATTTGAGACTAAAATCTACATGCTACAATTAGTCTACGAAATATACTCTTAAATATAATATGAAAGTTTTTAATGAGTATAGACTTGTATCTATAACTTTTATATTAAAATATAAAAATTTTTCATATTTTTATTAAAAAATCTCGTCTATCTTTTGCGCGTCTGGGGGGAGTGCGTCCCCCCCCCCCAAATCCACCTATGCATCCACCTGAATAGACCAAAAAAAATACCAAAATAATCACCATATCTTGAAGGAGAAGGGTGTGGTCACATGTAGATAATGATGTCAATGGTTTCTTAGCGTTCCAGTTTCAAACAATAGTTATTAATGATATTTATAATTGTAATCAACCCGAAAAAAGTCATACGGTCCTGTTCACTTAATCATAAAATCCTACCGTCATCCAGTCGTAGCCGTCAGTTTGGCCGATTTGGTATTAACTTTTACCTGTCTAATTCCAGCCATGCATTATATACTTTGGTAGGGCTTTCAAACTTTTTGGAACTTTAAAAACATTGTGACCCTTGTTATCATCCATTTGCATTAAATATTAGTTTTTGGGAAACTAACTGGAATACACATTTTACCATGCGATCTTTTTTAATTGAAATATCTCTAAATGTTCCATTATCTTTTACTTTTATTTGATAAGAATTACTTTTATCGAAAATATGCGTGTATTTTATGGAATTTATTATCGTACCCTTAGAGACGGGAAAAGAGTGCTGACTGTACCATTGCTTACATCTCAGCCAATACGAGAACACGTCATTTATACTGTTTTATAGTTGTGATAATTAAAAATATCCTATCAACAAAAGATGCGGAGATAGTGAGATGAAAGCATCCAGAGAAATGCCATGCTACTATTTATTTCTAGAAATTTATGTGCTAAAATCGTGTTATAATGGAGCGGAGAGATATCTTTCTTTATGCTATGGCTAGCCATCATTTGCATAAACCTGAATCCGTTAAAACCATTATAACTCTTATGCAATAATCACGACTGTTGATGATGGATTTTTGACACAATGGCGGGCGTTTCAAAACATTCCGCAGTTCATATCGCCTAATAAAAGCTAAGCGATCGCTACATCCCTAATATCGCTGATGCTGTATTGAAGAATACCGATCGTGATTTGTGGTATTATCAGTTTCCATTTCTGACCGTGACAATGCACTGGTATGAAAACTCGAATCGTGTCTTTGTTTTATGTTATCTTCAAATTAATCGCCATTGCGTGTGGTTGGTATACCTATGTTAATTGACTGATTCAATTACGTGGCAGTCTTGAGTGCAGTAGGAGAAAATTCTTCAGAAAACCATTAATGAAGACGGGACCTGAATCCGTTAAAACCATTATAACTCTTATGCAATAATCACGACTGTTGATGATGGATTTTTGACACAATGGCGGGCGTTTCAAAACATTCCGCAGTTCATATCGCCTAATAAAAGCTAAGCGATCGCTACATCCCTACTACTTTATTGGCCTCATCATGATGTTCCGATGAAGACAGTCGTCAGAGAACTTTAGAATTGAATGACGGCTAAGGAAGACCTTGGATGAAAAATGCAGTACACGTAATGGAGGATGTATATCAGAAGATTTGTGTAAGTGTGAAAAGATTTGATGCTTGAAGAACTGCGCGGAGAGCTACATCAATTCAATCTCAGGATCGTTTACTACTGACGATGATTGGAGACTCGGAATAAGTGACTGCAAGGAAGTGATAAGTTTCCGATTCAACCTTTCGTATCAATAGTCCTCTTCCAAGAAAACTGCAATACCTGTCTGTATAAAAGTGGTCACCCACCCCATCCATTGCATCAAGCTCCCGTATGTGTACCGCTGCGCTACCAAGAAATTGAGTGGAATGGAAGGTTTACTCTTCAGTTTAGAGACCCGCTCCTAACCAATGAGCTATCATATCGTGTTCAACTTATCTTGACCCACAAAACGGTGAACTAGGAAGTTCACAATTATGATTCGAAGCAAGGAGTGTATGCACATTGCACATTCAACTCAAAAGTAGGCCAAATATTGAAATGATTATTGCTCTTTGAATAATCTTATCCAGGTATCCCGAAAACGCCTTTTTCAATTATTTTAATGAAAAAGGCATCACCTTGGGAAGTCTTTTTTTGAATCTCGAATTCATATTTACATTAATTGATTTAAAACTTTGTGGATCTTTCGCATTTGTGAGGTTTGTTTTTCAAGTAACTCAGCATATATGTTGTTGTATTTGGAGGCAGGCTTTTTTTTAGCTCAACTAATCCACTTGCGATGCGAAAAATTTATTTAAACATCTTTAGTGTTTGAGAACTTTTTATAAAGAACATATTACTGGAAATGTTCGTACTCTCTGCTACTATTTAGGGCAGCTCTTGATTTGATTGACTTAACCATGATCTGACCGTGTTTGGCTAGGTTCACATGGAGGAAGAACCTACGGAACGTGCCGGAAGTGGAGATGAATTTGGCCAATCAAAATCCACCTTTTACTCACACCAATTCTTCTATTCCCTATGTCGTGGATTGGCTAAATTCCTTTCCGTTTCCCGCCCGTTCCATTTATTCTGCCTCCTTATGAAAATTCAAATTTTGTTTTTGTTTCCATGGTCACAATGTAAACTGACCTGTCCATTCTCTTCCTCCTTTTCAGAACAAAAACTCTTCCACTACAGCGGACTCCGGTTCGTCCGGGTCGCACTCCGATCACCACCAGCACCACTCGGGTGGCGAGGGGTCCCGCAAGGGCAGTGACGAGGACCCGTCTTCTGTCGTCGGGAACCACATGGACGGACTGCGCCACCACCAACCGTCCTCGCCCAACAGGACGAACAACAACACGCCCACGATGATGCAGAACGGGGGTCAGAAGGAAGGGGGTTCCGAGGAGGCCCTGCGCAAGATGGTCTCTCAGCTGAGGCGCGACGTGAAGGAGTGGGAGTCCAAGGCGGAGGCATCGTCAGCGGAGGCGGAGGAACTGAAGAGTCTGCTGAAGAGGAGCGACCAGGAGGTGCTCAAACTGCAGAGGGAGGTCCACAAACTGAGGGTGAGTAAACAAAGCTGCCATTCCTCCCCGTTTCCGTAGAAGCAGCACTCCAAACTATCATAAGCCTTAATCATACGATCATTTTTCACTAACAAGTCCATTGATCGTTTCATTGATTATTATCCCAGGGTGAGCTCTACCCTCACATTTCCAGTGCTTAATTTGGGCCGAAACGCGCCGGAACAGCGTTCCGACACCCCTGGGGGGAAAAGTGAGTACTTCGGCCTGAAAATGATAACGTTCGAGAGTCATCAATTAAGCTATGATTTCCTCTATACCTTAACTTGTACGTGAAAAATGATGGTGTGATTCAGGATTTATTTTGACGTATTCTCACCCAAATGTTAGCGAAAATTTTTTAACAACTTCGTACGAGTGAACTGAATCTTGATTTGCGGAAATAGTCTTGAATAAGTCCGATTGCTGATCTTCCGCATTATGGCTGAATCAGATTTGTAGAACAGGTGTATAGATTTTGAAAATGTGAAAAACTACATGAATAAATCATATAATAGATTCGAGAATTTCCGTTTTTCTTGGAGTATCGCCATTTGAGGGAATGTTAAAAATTTAGTGATAATTATCTCTCATTATCAATTATTTTTTTAATGAATCATATAGTAGATACAAGAATTTACGTTTTTTGGAATTATGCCAGCATGAGAATATTCATAAGTTAGTGATATTTTCAGTGCCGGATTTAGCACTAGGTGAGGAAAGCGGCCGTTTTGGGGCCTCGGTCTCGGTGGGGTCCTTGAAGACTCAGGAAAAAGTTGAAATTTAATTGGAAATAATAAGAAAATTTATTGGTAATGTGAATTTTTAAATGTCGTGAAATACAACCTGGATGGAGTAATGGGGGGGGGGGGAAGAAGTTTGTCGGGATAGAGGGCCTAAAGGTTTGTTCGGGGGTCTCTTTGCCTATCTTGCTTTGGGGCCTCAAGGCTCTAAACTCTTCAAGGCACTGAATATTTAAAGAGTATTTTCTAGCTACATAGCCACCCGAACGCTCGGCGCGCCATTACCAAGGTCTCCAAAGTATTTAGAAGTGCTATATGGAACCAGTTATGAAAATGAATCCTTCTCTCCACTGAACTCCCTACCCACGCATTGTATCGTTGTTCAGTTGCATCTTTCGTTTAGGCCCATCATTATGTTGTGTAGATAATATCCAGTAGATTAGATTGTATCGGTTCTACTGCAACGATCAAGCTCATCTCCTAGATTTCTTTTCATGGAACCGATGATGCACTGTTGCCAAATGGCATCTCTCCTCCCCCTTCCTCACTCCTGACCATACCCCCCCCCCCCCACTCCTCTCCCTTCCTCGCTTTGCTTCGACTCTCGCCTCGACTGTTTGACAGCCCTATCGCGGTTTTCGGTGGACGTTGTGAAAGGTGATTAATAGCCTGGAAAGCGATGATCTCGAGATAGCAGCGTGTTCATGGTATCCGCTTACATGCTTCGCGTCGATTCACTACCTCTTCGCCCTCCTATCAATGTATATATATCGCATGCTGTGGAATTTCGCATGCCTTGGTTTTGTTTTTAACTGTGACGAGTCACCAGATATGAGTATTCGATGGTGGTGTGTAGACAAATGTATCGGATGTAGGGATCGGCTTAATGTGAACTCGTTTTTTTTAGCTTTCACTATCATTATTCTCATGTTTAGTTACGGGAACTCCAAATAGTTATCTGTACAGTAATTTTGGGTTAAAATTTTGTAATATAATTGAAATGGAGAAATGTTTCTTTTTTTACTTGTGCGTGAAATGGAGTCATGTTAACATAATGCATATTGGAACTATATTTTTATACGTGGGGCATTGTCGAAGAGAATTAAGCAACAAAAAATTTCATTCGGACACCATTAGCCATGTGAATTTCGCCATAATAATGTTTACTAATGTTTGGTCAAAACCGAGATACGCGAAACAGTCCATATTCGTTATTATAGCTGTCTAGCAATATCCTTGCCAAATATGTTAACTCTAGATCAATTCATCAAAACTTCTAATGAAAAGTGAAAAACTAGTTCTACGAGAATGTATTGAAAAACGACCTAGGTTTTGACGCTTCACGTCCATCACATGCTGACGTGCTACGTCGAAATCGAGGTCGTATTTTCATAAACTCACGTAGACTTACAATTTTTTTCACTTTTCATCATGCTAAGTCGATTCCATGACGTCACGCCCGAGACAACGAATTAGCGAAATACTTTAAGGGTTTTTGTATTATTGGTTTTAATCCATGGTAAATGCATAAATGTGGTGATTGCACTTAGCCGATGGCCATTCATACGATAACGTTAATTTATTAGGGATGTGCGAGTACTCGAAAATTCGAGTCGAGTCGAGTATTTGATAGTAGATGTTATCACATTGCCAGATCCAGAAATGACCAAACTGTACCACACTGGCCTCTATGCTTGCGAGTCGTTTTCAACTAGTAGCGCCGACTCCATTGGGCCCGAGGGAGCCCGAGCTCCCTCAAAACTTTGTTATGGGTGTGAGGAAAAATTGTGTCCGACGATTTCCCCGGAGAGTCCAGATATCAAGATTCCAGTTATCAGGGTTCTAATGATGGTCATATGACTCTTCTAAAATGCTTAAAAAACTAAAAACTCACTGCTTTTAAAATTTCCCGGGGCAAGATTCGCCCCCCCAATATTTTTTGGAAGTCGGCATCCCTGTTTTCAACTCAACTCGATACTCGACTCGAGATCGAAAAGCACCCCTCGCGCATCCCTAAAATTTATGATTATCCCTCCTTTTTTCAAATTATGATTAGACTTCTCTGCCTGCTAAGATAGGTTGACATGGATGATTTCGCTGATTTCTCTGGCCTCTCACTCCTCCCAACTTGGACTCGCCTCTACAATTAACAATAAGGCCCACTCCTTTCCATTTTATCTAAAAATCTTATTCACTTCCTACCATTCTCTGGCATTACCTAACATTTTTCCACCTATCACTGTTTTCAACATTCCCTCCCCACTCAGTTCTCGCTCGATCTGAGTCTTATGTCTCCTCCGTATCTCGTCTGCAAGCCTTCCTCTCGAAAATTTTAGCACAATAATTATCATAATTTTTTTCTCCTTATCTCGACCTCGTTTAATACATATTAAAATAGTTCTTGGAGTGTAGGTCGACGTATGTTACGCAAAAAAAGTTATAGCCAACGTTTCTGTCTATTTAAAACCATCATCAGGGCTTATATTACGTAGAACAGAATACACAAAAAACTTTGACATACCTTAACTTTGTACATATTAGTTGATATTATGCTACTAAGATATTACCACACCTAGTTACCATTAATTTTGATTGATTAAATAAAAATAAATTTTACTGAGGTTTTCAATGTGTGTTTTTTTATTACAACTGTTTTTTTGTTTTTTTATGTAAACCATTTCTTAAAAAAGTATTTTTTTCAATATAACCTCATGATCTAAAATTTCGGCGTTGTCAAAATCAAAAACATGGCCATTGCTTATGCAATAAAAAATGCAATTGCTTAAATAATTATCATAAAAATATCTAAAAGCCGGTGTGTACATTCCGAGTTGGAAAGCCTAAAATTCCAGGGCGTTATGCATAAAGAGTGAAGTTTTATCTCCTTCCAAGTCTCCTTGTTGTTAGTCCAAGGCTTATTTCACAACCCTTTTGAGTCGACTGTCAGCCGTGAGTTGGTGTGTCGAAACATATTCCCTGCACGCTGTTAGTCCGGAGCTTTAGGATTGAGATGTCTTGCTCACCGTCTCCGGAGAAGTACAGCGAGTGACAGCGATCATTCGAGAGAGTACGAGAGATCTAGTTCTCGGGTCAGAATTCACAGATGTTACGCGTCTCATGAGTGTGGCCTTCTTTAGCCCAAACTTAGTCATAATCGCCGAGAAAAGACGTAGACTGCACATTATCAGTATCCGGCGTCGGAAAATCTGTTGAAAACACTGCTAAATTCTTTAGTTTATTTTTATCGTGTAATCTGCTTAAATTATGAGCTGCCACATTAGATTAGAAAGATTTATAGGAAAGGTTATTAGAAATAGAAATATTTTTGGTGGTTGTTTTCGGGAATTTCTGCGTAGGTAACATTTTCTTACTCAACGCTTCACTTCAAGGAGTGAAAACAACCACCAACATTGATAAAAAAAAGCTGTGAAAATCTTCATACGAAAAATAGAAATATTAATAAAATTTAAGGCGAAGGAATGGCCATTGAGTTTCAAAGCATATAACTTAATAGTGTCTATACTCTTTAATTGCAACTAACCAAAAAAAGAGTAATATATATTTATACGCTTTAGATGTCTTGCAGGCATTGTCCATTGTAAAAGGAACGATCCGTTAACGCCTGATGGTAGCCGCTGGAAGCAGCTGGAAGTGTATTTTAACGCATGAATGTTATTGCATTTCTTTATATACTCCCTTTATAGCGGGAACTCTTAGGGAGCGTTGCGATCCGTTGCGATAATATTTATAGCTTTACGACATTATTTTATTGTTAAATACTTAATTTTCACATTTTAACGACTGAAGACTTTTGTTTGAAACAGGGTCCTTTCGACCACTAGCAAGGCGCTTTACCCACTAGGCTGCCTCGCTCTCACTAATGTATTTATGCGTCTTCTACAATACAGTCTGATAGAATTTTAGGAAATATTTGCCTGCCAGCCAGTGGCAATCCTTCACGGAGTCACCCCCAAGTGCAAAATTGGCCCAAAAATCCAAAGGGAAAAGTGAAATAAGGGACGGGTCCAATCTGGGGCTATGGGGGTTGTGCTTAACTATGTTCGTAATTATTCCTATCGGTTTTCATTCCGAACGGTTAATTGCGATTGTTTTCAATTCAATCGGAATTTTTTGTACTTGAAAACGCTCACTCCGGCGACTCACTTTGAGGTCTCATATCGTCGTCGGAATGAACATTTCGAACTCACCAATTTTGATCGCAACGTAAACAGTAGGAATAAACGTTCGGAATGAAATCCGATCGGAGTAATTACGAACAGTGTCAAGCAAAACCCCCAAAAATTGGTGTTACTTCTTTTTAATTAATTTACAGTTGAATTTTGTTTATTTTTATTTTATTATCGGTAAAAAATATTGTACAAACTTTTCATGCCTTTTCAAGTTAACCCATTAGTGCATAAAGTTATTTTAGTCGAATATTCATTTAGAAAGTAATTGTTCTGCCTAATAAGGTTCATTTTCTCATGTTTCTGCAATTTTTAAATGCTTACAATCAATATTTTAAATAATACCTCCGTCCGATGCATCGGAAGGTTATTTTGCAGAGTCGATTTCATATTCAAATAGCATAGAAAAACTTGATAACATAGAAAATAAAAATATCAACCTTTAGAAGAAAAACGAGATACAATTTATCAACATACTGAGCAAAATAGTACGATAAAAAATAATTTACTTTCCCCGTGCGGGTGACTGAAAATTCTTTCAATTTCATGTCTCACATAAATGCTTCTCAAGTCAATAAATTCGAGGAGTCGAATAAAATATTAGCAGGGCGTGAAGACAGACTTGAATTTGAACATAATATAGTATCAAAATGTAGCGCAATTCAACTGGAGCCCAGACAAAAAATTAAACACGAGTGTCCTATATATCAGACGCTATGCACTAATGGGTTAATGCAATCAATTTAATTCATAAATAGTCCTGAAGAAGGTATAAAAATATACCGAAACGTTGGCCAACAATATTGCATTTCATTCTTAAAGACCTGCTCTCCAAGGTACTAATCAACGTTTAATAATATCATAATATTTTTAGTAGGCAACATATGCCGTGAGACTCAATTTCTGTCTACACTAACTACGCTTTCACCCAAGCATGTCATTTTCATGCATCATAGTCATTATTACAGAAAGCTCCTTTTCTGTCATTCCGTATATGCTCCTTTAATACTGAGCCTAAACAAATATAAATGAGGTATCATTTATTGAGGTATCATTCATCAAACTTTGAATCGCCTGATTCTGACGAAAAATACAATATCCATCTCAGTTTTCACTATTCACCCTTTAATTATACTTCAAAGTTTCGATTTTTCCACGTAAATTACTCGCTCAAGGAATATCGACTCCACACATTCATTTATTCTAAACTTAAAAAAAAAAATTAACCCGTTAAATCAATAACTAAACCAAAGAAACGTAACCTTAGCAGGCAAAACTATTAAAAGTAAAATCAAATAAGTAAGAAGAACGTTAAACGTTCTCTAAAAGAGACATCGTGTGCAAGTAACTTGAAAGATAACGTGTATCATTAATGAATAAAAAAATCGTGTTTGAAAGTATTCAAAAAAATATTATCAACGGTAATTGACAAAAAAGTATGAAAATAGTACGAAAGCATGATATGAACGAAAAAATATGTACGAAGCACATAGTGATTGTATATGGGTGAAAGGTATAAAGTCGTATAAGAGTGAGAGTTTATAATGAAACTGTTTAAATAATTAGAGAATATTATGAATTTTTATAAGTGAAGTTAGGGAGTGCGAAATTTTCAGGACACAATAATAACACTACACAAAACAAGCTGAATATATTTGTATTAATACCAATCCCTTCCTTTCACAACCCATTTTTATGGTGAACAATATCAACGGCCTCGGACAATATTATGAATTGAAAGGACGATATTTTCGCACGGGTTACCTAGTATACAATTATAGCGATGCACATAGCAAAAAAAGTATATCTATTCGTGCTGAAACCAATCCCTTTCTTCCACAACCCCTTTCGTGATGAACAATATGCTCGACCTCGGTTATGTTGCCTTGGAACTTATCCCACGGACCTAGATTTAATAAGGAGAGTTCCTCCTTTTCTTTCTCCGCTAAATTCCTTGGATGCTTTCCGCAGCCTCCTTGCTGAGTGAGTTGGTGTCGGAGCGTAGGTAGGCTAGTCACGTAAGGCTCCTCTTGTCTTCATCCGTCGAACGGAGGCACTGCAATAAGGGAGTGGACGTACGCTACTCGGCGTGGAAAGATCCCACGGTGCAACTTGATAGCGCTGTGCCACCCCCCACCCCCATCTCTTGACGGCACCGATCTCTCTATATGACTCGGGAGCTGGTTACCTTGCACCTATTTCCCGTGGGCAAGGATGCATCTGGGCACTTCTCTTGGCTCCAGAGGAATTTCCAGCAGTCTTGTGTGTTTCCTCTAGGACCTATTACGAGTCTCATTACAATACGCTGTTTATAATTTATATTAGTTGCTTAGCTGGTAAAGAAGCCGTTCAAATACCACCCGGCATGCCATCCTATTCCAGTTTAATGGTATTATTAAGATTTTGGTGAAACGAATCCAGTTTTTAATTCGGTTTGATTCCGAAATTAACCCTATGTCACGAGCCGAAATATCGGGATTGAGGGAGTTAATAGGGCGGTTTCCTATTTTTTTATTGCCTAAATCTAAAGATTATTACTCCTGGAGTACGTATTTCACGTTTTTAGATCATTTAATGACGATATCTATTTTTCGCGATGAAATTAAAAGTGAAAAGTTTAACGTCTGTCTGCTGCTATGTGAGGCCATCTGGGTGCAAGGCAATGAACGCCGCTATGATGCAGGCTGCTTGCTACTGAGCATGGCGGTAGCGTAGAGTACTCTGCTAGCAGGTAGCGCTTGCATAAGGGTTATTATTCCTCTATCAAACGAAGGAAACTTTCCGACCTTAGTCAATTTTAATAGGTGATTATTAAGAGATGTTTCCGTGAGATCTGTGCCTCATACATGCATTAGTAATCTCAGACGATGTAAAACTCCTGACTGCATCTAGGTCCCTGTGACGTCACGTGGAGTGGCATCGCATGGGTGCCAATCTGGCCTTTTTCAATTGACGTTAAAATTTACCATTAACATTCGTCTAAACTGGGATTTCTAAAACCAAAATAAATGTATATTATGAATGAACTAATTGTGGGTAACGAATTGCAATCACTGCCTTTCGTTTTCTTTGATGAAGGAAACTACCCTATTTTCGAATCAATAATTATCCTGCCACTAAACTCTTGAAAAAAATCAGGATTATTTATAAAAGGTTAAAATTATTAATAAACAGCTAAAAATTAATAATAAATTAATAATAAATCGTAGAAATTTCCTTCCTCATAGGAAATTGTTTTCCTTCCTGTGGAAACAGTAAATCATGTTTTCGCGAGTAATAGTCGCTCTCATAGCGATGAGGGTATTCCCTATCCTTCCCTTCCACACCTATCCCATCCTTAGAGGTTTCGTCGGGCTCTCATCGCAGCGATGCCTCCTATCCTTTTTTCCTTCCTCAGTCCTTCCCCTCTTGAGATGGCGCGGACGTGTAAGTCTCTGACTTGGTCGCCGGTCCTCGAGAGTGTACCCCTTACGGGCCCGCCCTGGTTTTCCGATTCCACTGTCAATAACATTTCAGCAAGTCGCTGGGCTCATCACGAGGACGTCAGAGGGCAGTTCGGTGGTGCTCCAAAATTTGCAGCGGTCGGGGACTAGAACAAGGATTGATTCTAACACGGCATACAGCCCCTTATTTCGCGATAGAGGAAGGCCATATAACGGGATGGGTATAATGTGGAAAAAAATAGAATGCGTAGTTGAAACATCATTCTTTCGTGTGTGCAAATCTCATTATGTGCAAAGAATAAGTATCGAAGAAAAAAATTATGGTGCATTACTTTTTGGGCAACCCTCGTATATTCATATAAATATGTAAATTTTGTTTAAATATCACTTGACTCGAATTAGCGCTTTATTTAACCTGACCCGGGTGAGACCACAATCCGGTCCCCTCTTCCCCCGAGCCAGGGGAATATGAGTCAAACACATATATTTTTCAGTATTATTATTTCGCATATCTTCCTATTTTCTTCGGTAAGAGTTAGCTAGATAGCCATGCGAAGATAATGAAATAATCCGAACGAAGAGTCACTAATTTATCCGCAGATAGTTTTTGAGTTAGCGATAATTTTCAATATATTTCTCGTATTTTTTCGTAATGTATACTTATCTTCCGATAAAAATTATAATGCATTGACGTAATAAGAATAAAAAATGGACAATGACAGTGCGCAGTTGTTAGTTGTAAAATTTTATCCATCTCAATATCTTTCTGCCTTTCAAGTGTGTTGAGGGGGTGGGGTTCCGTCGAGACTGGGGGAGAAAGCGAAACAAAACACAAGGCATGTTAATTTTTCTGAGTTTTTGCGTCTTCGCAAAGGCACACGCATATCTTTAAGTTAGCGATCGTTTATAATATTTCGGATTTTTTCTCGTATAGTATACCTATCCCATAATTAACATAATGATGGAATTAGTAAAAAAATGGACAAGGACAGTGCTCAGGTAAAAGTTAAAATTTAAAAAAAAGTTAATTTAAAAACAAGTTAAAAAGGTAAGTTGTAAAATTTGTGACCATATCAAGATCTCTCTCACTAGTTTGCATTAATATTGGAATATTTTCATAACATAAAACAAGACAAGAATACCAAAGTAATACATATTCCTGAAAAGTAAATTTCCTTGTTGTCAGTAAATGTCCACAAAACCAAATGTCCTTGTCCATTTTTTTCTTATTCCATCAATATTTTATATATTTTATCGAAAGATAAAATATATAAAATATTGATGGAATAAGATAATGTACGACGAAAGATACGAAATATGTTGTAAACGATCGCTTACTGAAAAATTAGCAACGGATATTCTGGGATTGATAGATATAAGATCTTTCTGCCTATCAAGTGTGTGGAGGTGGTAGGTTTCCGTCCGGACTTGGGGAGAAAGCGAGGCAAAACACAAGCAATGTTAATTTTTCCGAGTTTTTTCGTCTTTGAAAAGGTACACACACACACACACACATATATCTCTAAGTTAGCAATCGTTTAAAATAGTTCGCATCTTTCACCGTATAGTAAACCTATATATCGATGATTTCAATATAATGATGGAATAAGAAAGAATGGACAAGGATAGCAGGGGCGCAGCTAGTAATTAAGGCTGGGGGGGGGTTTAGGTGTAACTAATACCGGGGTGTGTGGGGGGTATGGAATACCCACCAGGATAAGCGGTGGGTGCGAGGCTAACGAATTTGCGGAATTTTAAGATAATTGGTTCAAAATGGTGTGTTTTACGGCTTTCTGAGGGATATTTTATTAATACTTACACTGTTGTATTAGTAATATCAATCCAATTAAATAAAATGGATCAAACTTTAACATATCTCTGAGCTCTGGGGGGGATTTTATCCCCCAAAACCCCACCCCCTCGCGGCGCTACTGGAGGATAGTGCTCAGGTTAAGTTGTAAAATTTGTATCCATATCAAGATCTTTTTTACTAGTTATCATTGAAATTGAAATATTTTCATAAAGGAGGGTAGGATTGCCATAGGAAAACTTATTCCTGGAAAGATAAAGATAATAACTGACGTTCTTAGGTGATTTCTTTCTGGTTCTGCCTCAATATTGAGTTTAGGGGTTTGGTTTGGTCAAGTACAGTGCTCAGGTTTAATTTGTAAAATTTGTGTTCATATCAAGATATATATCACGTGTTACCTTTGAAATTGAAATCTATATATATAAAAGAAAGTCGAAAATCGTGTTAGTTAGAACACTTATAACTCGAGAACGGCTGCACCGATTTCAATGAGATTTGGTTCTTTGGATTCGTCACAGGCGGGGTTAACATATAGGCCATTAAAAAAAGGATAATTTCACAAAAAAAATTCATCTCTTTCCTATGGACATGCATTTAGGAGTTATAGTAACACAACAATTGATAAGTCGGTCAAAACTACAAATTAAATAATTAGTTTTGTTTTTACCACTTTAATAACTGAATTTAGTAACAATATAACATTTTAATTTCTAAATATATTCAAAATATTAATTAAATTGAAATTACATTTTTAAAATTTAATTCGAGCTGATTGTAAGCCCAGCCGTGGCCCAGCTCGAGTTGACACTTCACTACCGTGTTTGTAAACAAATCTCCAAGCAATTGTTGACAAACGGTAATGTCCGTGTTCCTGTCGAGGAATCGAGTAGTTTGCTCATCAACAAAGAGTTCCAGAATATGATTGATTACAAAAAGAATCAAAGATGGTTGATTTAGCGAGCAAGAACGAAGATGTGGATGACTAAAACGAGGTAAATTCAAATAGTTCGTACTCTGCATGGATTCGAATCTTTTAAATGTGTAACAAACGAAGACGAAATCACCAACTATCTATTTGAATATTTTAAGTCCTTGGACGTACCTGGCTTACCAAGGCACGATTTACAGAAAAATGTAGTTTCTGTGCTCATGATCTTTCGAAGCCTAAACCAACCATAACTATCCAACGGAACGTGTTTGATCATTAAAAAAATTGGTGATGAATGTGATTCACGCAACTTTACTCAAAGGAAAATTCAAAGGTTAGGAAGTCCTCATTCCGTAGATTCCATGATCTCAACTCATATGCCCTTTTGAGCTAAAACGTATTCAATTTACAATTCGTGTTGCATTCGTGATAACGATTAAAAAATCGCATGGTCATTCTTTCAGTTTTTGTGTTGTTTGTGCTCATGTGCTAATGAAAACCCATGATTTTCTCATGGTCAATTTAGAGTGCTATGTTCACGAGTCGATAAACCATCCTCTGTATTTCTTCCTTCGCTTCAAGTGCGTAGCTAGGATAGGGGGTTTTGGGCGCAGCTAATACCACGGGTCTGTAGGGTATAGAAAACTCGCTAAGGTAAGCGGAAAGTAAGGGGGCACTTCCCCCAGACATTTTTTTAAGATAAATGGTTCAAAATAGTGGATTTTGTGGCTGTGTGAATAGTTAAATATGTTTTGTTTGTTAGTCATCCGTCCCCCTAATATTAATAACAAAATCTTTCATAAAAAAATTCTCTAAGCTCTTGGGGGGGGGTTTATCCCCCAAAACCTCCCCTCGCTGCGTCACTGCTTTGCTTCGCTATATTTATTTAGCTTCATCCGCTTCATCTTGCGCCTGATAACAAAACAAAAACTGTTGTTTCTCAGAAGGTGCTTGACTCAAGACATTAAACCCGAATGTGTAGGGCTCACCGTGGTGCGTCTACGCATGCAGTACGTTTACGCAGTGCATTTTTTCCAAACAGAGATACTAAAACTGGCGCGCCTTAAGTCATTTAATGCGAATGCTGCTTCATAGGGGCTTTTCTTGCACGATTTTGAGCATCAGTCAAGCGTCGGTCTGGGGTCGTGTCAACCTGCCCCCTGAATGGGCCAAGTGTATGCAACAGACTTGGACCTAAAAACATTTTTTTACAGCTAATAACGCAAATAGCCAACAACTGAATGCGTACAATTTTTATTCCATGAACTGCTTTATTAAACCACAATGCCAAAAATTTCTTAAGCTAAAACGTAAGAAAATTTGTTGAAAAAAATCCGCGTAAACGTGCTCCGATTCACACTATGAAGATTCAATAAAGAAAATGTCTTTCTGACAAGCAATTTTGGTACTCATTTACGTATTTTTATATAATTTGTATCCTTATTTTATTATAATAAATTAAACATGATTAAAAACGATACAGCCGCTCTTGATTTATAAATGGTGAAAGTAAACTGTAAGTTCATTGATTGTTAGGCGGTACGAAGTTCGCCGGGTCAGCTAGTATTTTCATAAAAGAAGACAAGAATACCAAACTAATACTTATTCCTGGAAAGTAAAAGATGACTACGGACGCTCTTGGGTGATAGAGATAAGATCTTTCTGCCTGCCAAGTGAGCTGAGGTGGTGGGTTTCCGTCCGGACTGGGGAAGAAAGCTAAAAGAAAAAAACAAGGCATGTTAATTTTTCCGAGTTTTTTTTTGCGTCTTCACAAAGGCACATCCTATCCGAGTCTCTCCTCTCCTGTCGGCTTCCATTTCCTCGTGTCGCGCTCACTTATCCCGAATCCGAATCTTTTCCCCGAGGGCTTGGCTGCTGCGAGCAATGCCGCCTTGTATATTCTATTTCTACGGTTTTTGTGTGAGCGTGGTGGTGAGGACATGTTAGCTGGCGACACAGCCTGCCTACCGCGCGCGCCGTCCGCATTTCGCCATGGCCTCCTTCCTCCTCCCTTTGCGAAGTGATGACTCTAATAAAGTGAGCCGAAGGATTGCCCCTATCGAGTGTGTGAGTGCATGGCGTTCTCTCTCTCTCTCGTCTCGTTTTTCTCTCACTCAGTCCTCTCGTCTTCAAGTGGAACCAGATTGCGTGCCGCAAGGTCCGGATACACGACTTGCAACTGTGGGAGTGGACTGCGCGTTAAGCTCGTTTATTCTAATATGTATTTGCGATCGCTCACTCAAATTCAGCAGCGTAACGGGGGGTATAAGGGGATAGATCCCTCTCCTCAAAGCCTCTGAGAAATTTTAAACTATTGTCTAGTTTTGAAATGTAATATCAGCATCTGCTTATAAAGTTAAATCTTTTGCGAAAAATCCACAGAGATCAAAAATCATTCACCTCTGGTCACGGCGAATGGTTTTTTACTGATATTACTGATTAGTTTTCGATTATTTATTCTTCATATTTCCAACTCCATTAGTATATTTTCTTGTCTCGCTTAACCAGTTGCCAAGTCAGCACACATTTACCCCCTCGAGTGATGTAAAGTTATTGGCTTAAAATTGCGAAGATTCAAGCTTGTTGGAGTGGAATTTTTACGTATTGAAATAAGCACTTGTAATTTTCCACGATTATAAAATTTATTCCGAATTAAGTTTCGTTGTAACTACATAATCTTCACGGTACAGAAGTGGGTATGCGTTAATTACGTGAGGGGTCTAGTGGGATGAGCGGTTCAAGCCGATTTTCATCTAGTCCCATTTGGGGGAGAGTCCTGGCAAGTATCACGTATACGCAATAAACAGTCTAAATTTATTTATATAAAAGCTGGTAGCACTTTTCCACAGTATTTTAATGCATACGACGCGTTTCGGCTCACAAGAGCCATCCTTTGGGGTATCATTAAAATCAAGGAAATTCAATTATCAAGGGTAAAAGCTACCAGCTTTTATTTAAATATGTCGAAATTCCACCATGTTACTCCTGTATCTGTTGAACTTAAAGTCTAAATTTGCAATCTTAGTAATTTTTAATATCAGTGTTAAATAATCTTAAATGAAAATAATCAAACAAATTGTTTTTTCATGGATCGAACGCGATGAAGCATAGATTAGCGTATATAAACTGATAATACGCATTTTGAACAATCTCACGTGATATTAGAGGGAGGGTGTCGAGTCAAATCTCACGACATTTCACTAAGGGGTGAATGGGGGTTCAGAATCACCGATATCACCTCATGTTATTAATGGAAGCCCCCAAAATGGTTCAAAATCGTATGTACAATTTATACAAATTTTAACGCTAGTGGGGAATGTAAGAGAAGAGAGGAGAGGGAACAATCTGAATGTGAACGGAATAGAGATGTTCCCCCTTTATTACTTTCCTCCATATTCCGTTGCATTTTTTCTTCAGGTTGTTCCATCTCCTCCCCCTCCTCTCTCCGATTATAGATTATACAGGGTGTCCCATTTATCTTGACCACCCGATATAACTTTTTGTCCAGATGCAAATTCAAAAATGTGTCAGGAAAATGTTCATTAGCCGTCAGGGGGACATTAATCAGCATGATTGCCTTCCTTGTAGCTTTGTTATTTACAAAGATGTGAACAGGAGGAGTTATAGGAGAGGAAATGAATTTCCGAAAAAAAAATATAGGGTGCCATTTAAAAAAGACATACCGCTTTTCATATCTTTGTAAATAACAAAGCTACAAGGAAGGCAATCATGCTGATTAATGTCCCCCTGACGGATAATGAACATTTGCTTGACACATTTTTGAATTTTCTTCTGGACAAAAAGTTATTTCAGGTGGTCAAGATAAATGGGACACCCTGTTTATTCCTCCGGTGCAGTTAAAACTTGTATGCATTGAATGCACTACAAACTATTTGTACCTTGAAGATGATATTTGAGCAATGGGAAACAGCTCTTTTTTATCCATCTGAAAATGAAAGTCCTATATCTTAAGTAAGACTTGTGGAAGTGGCCAATGAGACAGTGATATAGTTTTCTTCAGGAGAATTCAGCTCCCATATTGATGATCTTGAATCCATTTAACGTGTTAGTAAGGCCGGTCAAGTAACTGAAAACGAAGCTAATCGTTACCAACACGTACTCTTCCATTGTGCCATCTTAATTCGATGATGTATCATACTATATAGTAACATCGAAACCTGGGTTGGAATAAATGTTATAATCGTGAGGACATTGCAATTGCTTATTTCAATGAATGCCTTCGACCTTTTAAACTGCTTACTTTAGAAAAATAAGTACGGTGTCTTCGTTGAAGATGGCGGTGGAGGATTATTTTGGAAAATTCGACCACAGGCCTGCTTCTCGCTGAGGGAGCTGAACTCGCCGTCTTCTTCGCCGATATCGCCAGTGAATTGAGTGTGGGCTGGTCGTTCCATCTTTCCAAAATTCGAAATTCAAGCGATAACTTTGGAGCAAAACGTCTCTGAGGAGAGGGCCGGCCCATAGCAGTCGTTTGCTTGCAAATGAGCCTCCTCGTCCACCTGCGTTTCTTTTTTCGAGACGAAGCAAGTGCCTTGGCCCCGATGATGGGAGCAGGCCGATTCAGGTAGGTAGGTATACACGTATATGTTGCACATCGACATTCCGCCGTCTCGGGATCGTTCTTGTCAAAATTCTTACATCTGGAAACCTGTCCGCGTTATTGATAGTGCGATTGGCGGTGTCCAAAGTGTGTATATAGGCCTTTTGCCGGACCACCCGAAGGACTGCCTGTTTTCAGATCCAGGGCCATACCCATTTCGACCATGTTTTACTGGGTCATCCACGTGGACTTCCCAAAATTTTGTGTTTTCAACAATGGGAAAATACATTTTTTCATTCCTCTGATTGCAATATTCAAAGCCCTCGATCTTTCGTAATATTTGTAAAAGTGGCAAATGAAACAGTAATTTTGTTTCCTTAAATAGATTTATTAACTTAAACTTTGATAGTGATGAGCCTGAAACTATTGAACGCGTTAATAAGGTGGGTCAATTTACTACAAAAGAAGATTCTTTAGTACCATAGCATAAATGTTTCCAAAACCTACTCCTATGTCATACCATCTTAGTTCAATGGTATAAAATACATCAGAATATTTTGTTGCCATCGATGAGAACTTTGGAAATATATCTGTGCAATGAAAATAGTGGAGGGTTGGCCAATATAGTATGAATCAATCTTGTCAAAATTCTTAAATCTGGAAACCTGATCGGTTATTGATAATACGACTGGCGGTGTCTAAAGCGTGTATAAAGGCCTTTTGCTGGACTACCCGAAGGACTGCCTGTTCCCAGATCCAGGGCCATAATAATTTCGCCCATGTTTTACTGGGTCATCCTCGTCGACTTTTAGCTTCCATATTTTGGTGTTTTCAACTATGGGGAACTACATTTTTTTATCCATCCGATTGCTAAAGTTAAATTCGTCTGTCCTTCAGTAAGATTTGTAAAAGTGGCAAATGAAACAGTAATTTGGTTTCTTTTAACAGAATTCAACTTCCATATTGATTATCTTGAAACCGTTTAGCGTGTTAGTAAGGTCTGTTTAGTATATAATAAAGAATTTTATTCGTTTCCAACACGTACTCCTCCATTATACCATCTTAATTTGATGATATAAAATGCATAGGAATAATTTATCGTCTTCGATGAGGACTTTCAAAAATTGTCTTTACAATTTAAACACTAAAGAGTTGGTCAAAATTAAATAAATCACTCCAGTCAATATTATTGCATGTGAAAACCCGTCCGCCTTATTGATAACGAAACTGGATGATGTCGTAAGTATATACGCAGATCATTGGAGGACCATCTGAAAGACTGACTGTTTTTATTTACTGGTCCGTATTCATTTAGGCCATAATTTTCTGGTTCATCCACTTGAAACTTCATCAAATTATTTTATTTATCTCAATGGTAATATTTATTATTAACCCATCTGGTAGTAAAAGCAAAGACCCTTTATGTGCTGTTGAGAATTTGTTTAAGTAAGCAAGGAGGATGCCTAATTTTTTGTAATTTTATTGTTACCTTCAAAAAGCTCCTCTATCATTGCGTAATTTTCAGGCAAGTATTCGGATGACATTTTCTGATAGAACGCGTGCTAAATAAGAAGTAAAGTTATCGTCAGAAGGTTGGCTCAGATCGCGGTCATTCCTATTAACATTCTTGCATCTGGAAACCCATTCACGGTATTCATAATTGGACTAGCGCAGACAGATGTATATACAAGCCCCGTCTGAAGCTCTACCTTTTTTAATATTAGGTTCGCAAAAAAATGAAACTAACGAAATAAGGAATTCTATGTTTTGCCTTTTTATTCACAAAAATTGAAATCCTCTGTATTCATAGTCAGACATTTTTAATTTATTAATATCTTAAAATTGCAAAACTCCTCTTTTTAATCAAGGTAAAATTATATAAATTCATTCAGTTGATTACAGGTTTTTCCATTTTTCATTTCCACTTTTTGAATAAAAATTATATTATATTTTAGCCAATGCTGTCACCGTCATGGTTTCTAGTTTACCATATCAACGTTTCCCATTCAGTTTTTTCTGGGTGCAATATTGACTTCGATAGGGTATCAGAAATTTTCATTACAGTGGGCCGAAAAAGTACTTTTTTTCGGAATTAAATTTGCCTCTGGGACATTTGACTATGCATCATAAAGGGAGTTTTTATCGAAGAAGGATAATTGAGACATTAAAATTGGATAATATTTTAAGTAGGTGATTTCCCGCTGATTCGGCTTCTAAAAGTCAAAACATGAAGTGATGCCTCACACAGCCAGACTATTTAGTTCGTGTGCGGATTGCCTAAACTCGAAATTTGTTAACCATTCTCACCCATCGCAAAACCATATAAATCCTTGGAGAGATTTTTAACTCTTAGTATAAACTTAAAGTTATAATCATCATTAAGTATTTTGGAAACGGGCTTAGTTGCAGTAATTTCTTCTTTAAAGGGCCTTTTCTTTCACAATTCATAGGCTTCTGTCTCCAAAATCAGACTGAATTTTCGCACAACTTTAGACTTTAAAGATCGAGCAGAAGTGGTTACTATTATTCAATTGAGAAAATATGTCGGATGTGAGATCCTAATACAAGTTTGCAACTTTCTCGCGTAGGTAAAATTTGATACCGAAAAAACAGTCATTTTTTGGCTCACCCTAATGCTCAATTCCCGTTGCCACAGTCTGTTTATTGTTAAATTTTGGCCAAGATATGAACGTTCATATACTCCTATAGGCATTTATATTATTCTGAACATCTTAGTAGATGGTTACTGCTTATTTTTTTAATAATGCATATCGAATTGAATTACAAGTATTTTTTAAATCTCAAGACGTCTCATGTATATTGTATGACCCTAAGAATATCGGCTACAGGCAATAATTTTCTTTAAAGATAGTATGTTACCTTCACTTGAACCGTGAATGGTGCCGTCGAGGTGCGATGTATATCGTTCATCGTCGCAAATAATGGCGGACGGGCCCTTTTAAATCGATAGCATGGACGAGTTCCTTGTGTTCCGCATTTCAGCGGCTTTTCATTCTTCGCCGTCTTCGAGAGCGATTCTGAGGCGAGAGACTGCTTTGGAGCGGTCATAAAAATCTCTTACCCCCTCTATCTCTTTATTTCATCGACAATTACGAGCTGGAATACATAGTGCTAGGATAGCGCTGAATTACTCGCCGGAGTCGGCGATGAGCCGTAAGCCGAGTTTCTATGTTTGGACATGAGCGTAATCTTTATGGGGATAATTTCTTCGCGGCATCATGCTCTCTCTCCTTGCAACCGACGCGACGCGTTGCTAAGCTTCCACCTTTCGGTAAGCAAACCCTTTGCCGGCGTTTCAACGCTCAAGTATGAATTGCGTTTTCTTTCATGAATACCCTTTTTTAACATCCCTGCGAATACATGCTCTAGATATTATTACAAGAGTTGAGCGCACGAAGTCAGCTTTTTTTATGAAAGCATTATTGTTATCTGGTCAAATTTAAGAATTTGTTACTTTAAAATATTCGAATGATACTCGATACACGTCAGCTAGTGTTTCATTCGCAATTCCTGGTTGAAATTACCTACTATCTCCAACTTGAGAGTATAATATTAGCTACTTAATTAATTTTTTTTTATATATTAAGCGTAAGTGAAGAATACTTGCCTGATGAAGACAATCGTCGAAGGACAGGTGGAAGGCAAGAATGGAAAAGGAAGACCCCGAACAAAATATATGGAACAAGTAAAGAGAGATGTGAAAGAGAAGAAATACGTAGGTGTGAAAAGATTAGCTGATAGGAGAACTGAGTGGAGAGCTGCGTCAAACCAATCCTAGGATTGTTGACCAGTGATGATGATGTGATGATGAAGAATACTTTGCTAAAAATGGTTTGATGAACCGGCGGCTAGGCAACCCTATTGCCGCCGTTCGGCACTCAAGTATTAAATTGCATTTTCTTTCATGAATACATATTTTTTGATCTCCGCGAATACATGTTCGAGATATCATTACAAGAGTTGCGCGTGAGTTTAACCTTAACTTGGCGTGACTTAATATCGCCCATGCCTGCAAGTGATATTGCAACGGGAGCATTGCCCATAAAATATAGCAGAATAATTTTGATTGAAGGTTTGACGTATTTCAAACCTGTCGCAGATGAAATTCACATCAATTGCTGTAGGTATTTTCATTGTGCCAGGAATCGAACGACGCGCTTTCGCCACTACGCAATTTTAATGGCCATTTCCCGTGGTTCAATTACCTAGGTGATCATTTTCCCGAGGCAAGTAAGGTGAATTTCAACATCCAGGTTGAAAAACATCCAATTTCAGTTTATTACAGCAAATATTTTTTATATAAACTAATATTCAGTCAAGAATATTTTGCTAAAAGAGGTTTGATGAACCGGCGCGGAGGCTAGGCTACCACCATATCAAAGCAAACCTGTTGGGCCCTATAAGTCCATCCGGAATAGTGCCACAAAGGAAAATACACTTCTTAGAAGTCCCTACCGACTTAGAACCTCAAACCGACGCTACAGCCGCAGACGCTGGTGAAAGTGATGTATTTCCAGCCTGCCGCGTGAACATCAGTGAATCCCACCTTGATTGTCTTGGGAAAAATATGACCTATAAATATTTTTTATAGTGACATGTATTACGGTAATGTGGCCGTTTGAACTGCGTAGTGGCCCGAATAGCCAATATTGCATGGTTCGATACCCGATCCAAGGGAATTATTCACACCGGAGTTTAACCAATGCGAGTTTCGTGAACGCAGGTTTTGAAATACGCCACACCTTCAATTTAAAAAAATAATTTTGCTAAATTTTCTGAGCAATGCTCGCATCCCAATCTATATATTTATGTTTTGTAGCTTCGTAATCTACCTGTTGTTCCCACTAAGAATCGGCATACACTAGGATAGGAGCTTTCTCTCCCTTTGAATGCCTTTGTATTATTTTATAGTGTTGCCGTGCAGCGCCTTGAGCCTCGCTCAAATAACACGATTTGGCATATAAATAGTTTGGAAAGCTTGAGAGGAGTGGTTAATGGGTTTAATTAAGCGCTTAATTAGCTCACAGCGGCGTAACTCGGCTTCGAATGTTCATTACTTGAGAAAAGCATTATTTTTTTCGTTCAATTACCTCATAGTAAGGAGCATTTCTCTCGTATGTATTGGTGACTTTAAGACACGCTAAGCAAGGACGGATCCAGGATTTTTTCTGGAGGGGTCCAAGGGTCTGAGAGGCAAACGATCTCATCATACTTAAGATTAAAAACAACATACAACAATTACTATATAAAATATTCTCTTTATTTTAATATGAAAGTTATTAATATGGCATTTAATGATAGAGGTTCCGTAATAGAAAAATAAAACAAACCTACTCCCTTTCATTATATTTAAAAATCATTTTCTTTTCCTTCCTCTCCCTCGTTTACCTAGCATTCCACCCTCTAACACCGTTTTCAACATCACCTCCCCGCTAAGTATTCCATCCATCCTTACCTTCTGTCTCCTCCGTATCTCATCTAAAAGCTGCCTCTCCTTGCCAACCATGTCCAGCACTTCGTTGTTCCTCCTCCTCTCCGTCCACTTCACCTTCTCCATTTTTCGCCTCACCCAAATCTCGAATGCCTCTAGTCTTCTCTCGCCCTCCTTCCTAAGTGTCCACGTTTCCGCACCATAAAGTGCTACACTCCAGATCAAACTCTTCACTAATCTTTTTTTTTAAACTCTTACATAGCGATCCTCTGATAAGCTCCTTCCTGTTCATGAACGCCTCCTTTGCTAACGCAATTCTCTTCCTTACGTCCTCACTGCTACTTCTAAATTCCTACTTAAGTTGCTGTAAACGCGGAATCAGGCCACATTGTATGGATTTAGTGGCGATAATGCCAGCGAGGAGATCTAAAATAGAACTGAAGGAGGAAAATGTGAACTGATTACGTTCTCCAGCTTAAGTGCTGAGCGAGAGGAAAACGCGGGTAATTTCTGAATGGGATTGCGCGAGTCGCAGGAAGAGGAGGTGCTCGCCCTTCAAGCGGGACCATTGAGTTCTCTCTGATTTTATTTCCAGCGTCTCATGTCAGAGAGATCGCTCTCATCCTCCTCTTATCGTTTTACGAAGAGAGAAAAATAAAATAATTCTCGTTACACTGCTGCTCTACGGCTGAGATTCCATTTGCTCAGTGGAGGAACGAAAACGAGCCGGATCACCTTCGACTTGAGGGCGTAACATTGAAGTGGTAAACAGCGATGGAGTATGAGCATGTGAGTCACGGTGTTTGCGCTCTAAATTGCTCTACTCACGTCATGCTATTCACATTCGATGAATGGGATTTATAAAATATTGCGAAACTCTTCCTGAGAATTGCTTCGTAATTTGTTATTTATCTTCTGTGCTGGAGTAATTCTACGTAATAATCCAAGAATGTTTGCATCATAAATGGGCTCGTTCCTCGATTTGTGCCGATTATGTTGGTTTTAACGTAAAAAATAACTCATTTTTTTCTGCTTTTGTTTCTTTGCCCATATCTTTAATCGTCGGAGGTGAAAAATGAAAAGTTTTCAATTCATTGGGTGACCGGGGCACGAATAGCTGATGACGTCGATTCCTCCTCTCATCCGTTGACCTTGCATGTGCAATAATATATAATATCAAGTGATTAAATTATTATATTATATTAAATATCAAGAGAGCTGATTTTTTTAATATCACACACTTTTCTATGTGGCAGTATTTTTCGTGAATTTTTGTCGTTAATTTTTAGTCTTGCCGTGAGTTTTCGGTTTAAAGGAAAAACTACTACCCTAAATTAGCTCGAAAAAATAGTTCTAAAGAATAATAGCTCTAAATTAAAAATTGCTCTATACATTGCTATACCCACGGCTTGCTGCTCACATTCGATGAATGGGATTCAAAAAAAATACTACGAAATTCGATCTGAGAATTACTTCGTTATTTGGATTTATCTTCTATGCTAGCGTATTTCTCCGTAAAAATCCGAGAATCTAAGTAGCAGAAATAGGCTCCTCGTTCGATTTATTCCGATTATGACAATAGATATTTTTAGCATAAGAAGAACTCTTATTCTCTTTTTCACAGGTCCTTTTTCCGTATATTTAATCATCAAATGCGAAACAAAAAGTTCTTTATTTATTCTGTAACCAGGAGTTGGATAGCTGATAACGTTGATCTCTACTCTGGTTTAGTGATCGTGGCACTAAATAGCATTCTCCAAACGTCACTTTCTAGCTTTTGCTCTAGATCCTTTTCTGAAAATCACGCACTTTTTCATTAGACGGCAATTTTGGTGATTTTTATCATTAACTTACAGTTTTTTGTTTCAAGGAAAATGTTTTTCTCAAAAATGGCTTACTTCTATCACCCATAAGAGAAATTTATTTATCAAAAAGAGCTAGCGAATAGATATAGTTTAGAAAGAGTTTAAAGAGAAGTCTAGCGAAAATTTATATCTGGACTGTAGATCATCGCGGTGCTTACGGGTAGTTGCTGATGACAGAGGATGAGAAAAGAGTGGAAGCGTTTAAAGGAAGCTTGTGCAGAAGAATGGAGAAGGTGAAGTGGACGGACTTGACTTGTTTATTTGTTTAACCAGGGTCAGATGAGGCAACAATCCTGCCCCCTCTTCCCCTGGGCCTGGGCTCTTTTACAAAAGATATTATTGAGCGTTTGAATTTGATTGGCACGTGTGCCGGTAAGTCCAATGCATATGGTCCTTGAATATTCTGTCAAGACAGGAGGCTGCTACGGTTTGAGGAGACTCCTTTCATCCACCGATGTAATTAAGGCAGCCTCCGTATAGTGGGCACCACGGGACTCGCCACAGTTGATAAATAAATAAAGAAACGAAAAATTAAGTACATGCAAATATTAGAACAGACAATTTTGTTAAGATATGGTAAATAGATAGTAATAAATATATACAAAACTGAGTTTTCAACAAATAGTATGGTCAAAATTAAAGCGTTCAAGTCCAATGAGAAAGAGTTAAACAGGATTAAAAGGAACTATAAAAAGTCTTCAGATTAGTAGTGAATAGAATGATAGCCACTGAGTTGAAAAGGACTATTATGATGTCTGCACCGGAAACTCCCGGCGCAGACGCTGCTTAAGTTTAATATTTGGCGTAACGTGGTTTAGATCGCTGTTCTACCCTCAAACAAAAAATCTCCGAAGAAAGCGAAAGGGGAGGGGGATAAGGGCGATGAAGTTCTTGATGTGGTGGTCGAGGAGAAATTTTTAGAGGAGATGCGGAGGAGACTTAGGATCAAGATGGCGCTAGTACTCTAAGTGGGGAATGGATGCTGAAATTATGATAAAGGTAGACTTGCGCGCAATGTTTTCACGTTTATCCAGAAATGCTAATTGGGTTGAATGAAAACCTGTCTGAGAACTCTAGCATTATCATTAAAAACGCGTCTTATAGTTGGTTTTATAATACGCGATGCATAAAACTGCATGAAATCTATGTAATCCACTTTAGATGTCCGTCCACCAGGCAAGAATCCACCACCATATGAGGTTTTGCATTGATTTCCATTTTAATGGATTCGTAAAAATGTTGAAGGGACTTCTATAGCTTACGTTATCTTTGAAGAACTTAGTGAAATGAAAGTTGAAAAGAATAATTTCCATAATTTTAATCCGTATGCACTAATTTCTCTGAGCCTTATTTAACTTCCCCGAATAGTTTTCAGCCCCCACCGGCGATGAAAATGTGGATTATAATTCATGACGTGACGGCGTTGGAGTTACCGTAAATAAAAAACACTTTCATTTCATCCCATGGTAATTAAGAAAGGGGGAATGGAGAAAAATATTTATGGACAGAATGAAGGGAAGGTTTTATTATGAATTGAAAAAGGGGAGTCTGTCTATTGGGGGTACCTATTTCAAAGAAATTTTTCTATAGGCTAGATACATACCCTACCAAGAGAAAAATTTATTTCCCTTTGGAATCCATTAATCGATGAACACGCAAGCTAGTCCTTCGGCTCCATGAACATCTTTTAATATGGAAAAGATTTTATGTTCCACCAGCTGCTTAGAATGTGATGTAATTAAACGCATTCATTTAATCTTGGGATAATTGGAAGAAGGGGAAAGGAAGAAAAAAACGAAGGTATTTCGGGAGGAAGACTGGGCGGTTTTTTTTCGCAAAATTTTCCTTGAAAACTTCCGTAACCGTTGCCTAAGATTTTGTCTTTTCTCGACGAATTATATTAATAAATAATTTTCGGGTTTCTAGTCGAGGAAGAAGATATGTGGTTAACGTTTCAATGAAACGCTCTTCCATCTTCCTCAGAGCAGTAATGAATTGCAGGTCTTCCTTCCTGCACTTATTATATCCGTGTAATCCGTAATGTTTCCACGCCACCGCGCCGGCGAGAGGAAGAGAGCTCTACTACGCACTTCAAAAACAAATGTGAAATCGGAATCGCAAATATGCGCAGGATTTGTTGCTTTGCATTCATAATCTAGAAGCTTTTCACATTAGCGTGGTATAAACTTCTAAGCGTAACCACATGTCTCCAATTATTGACTCTGTAAAAATTATTATGAAATGATTTAAAATAGGCTCAACTATTTTTGTAGCAGTTACCAATGTATTGGTGACATTTAAGCAAGATTTTGAAAAGCAAGTAGTTGAAATAAATATTGTAAAAAAATTGTATGATTATTTTTTCCGTAAATATTCCCGTTAGAGTACCTACATCAAAAGCTTTATTTTGGAAACTAATCGAAAAAATGGAATATAGATATACGTTTATTTATAAAATTCGCCCGGCTCTGAGGCAATCTGTATTGTGAATGTACGAACAAGCAACAAAATAATTATGGCGCCTCATGCAAAAATCAAAGGAGATGATTTATGCCAAGTTTCAACTTCTTAGCTCCAAAAATATTTTTTTGAATTTTTTGCCAGATTTAGTAAATGTAAGCCCCTACCTTCGAGAATCCAGAATACGTAATAACGGACGCGTATCATGCCTGTTTATTTATTTTTATATGCTATGAGATCATCATTATCACGAAAACAGCTTATGTATAGCTTGGAGCCTCGGTCGACCGGTTCGGATGAGCTGGAGAAGAAGTTGGGTTACATTCTTTGCACAAGCTGTATAGAATTCGAATTGATATCTTGGCTACATTCGCTTGTCCGCTCTAGCTTATTTCCTTGTGCATCTGGGTCTTCGGCGACCACATCGGCATTTTTTTTTTAACTTCCCCTATTAGTTTTCAGCCTCCACCGGTGATGGAAATGTGGACGATAATTCATGACGTGACGGCGCAGAAGTTAGCCTAAAAAAACACATTCATTTCACCCCGTGGTAATTAAATGTTGGAACATAAAATCGTTTCCATGTTACAAGATGTACAAGACGCCTTAGGTTCATCTATTTACGCATGCCATAGGGAAATAACTTTTCTTCTCGGTAGATTGTGTATCTTGCCTCTGAAAAAAATGTCTTCGTTTTAGGTTCTCCCAATCGGCAGACTTGTTTTCTCGTCCATTGAGAAATGCTAATAGGGTTGGATGAAAACTTATCTGAGAACTCTAGCATTATCATCGAAAACGCATCTTATAGTTGTTTTTATAATACCCACGCGATGCATAAAACTGTATGAAATCTATGTAATCCACTTTAGATGTCCGTCCACCAGGTAAGAATCCACCACCATGTGAGGTTTTGCATTGATTTCCATTTTAATGGATTCGTAAAAATGTTGAAGGGACTTCAATAGCTTACGTTATCTATCAAGAAATAAGTGAATTGAAAGTTGAAAAGAGTAATTTCCATAATTTTAACCCCGTATGCACTAAGTTCTGTGGGACTTTAGTTTAATTTTCATAACGAGGTGAAGGGAATGCTGCCAATTTTTATTACCATCGTTCTTTTAAACTGTGAAAAATATCGATGCCATCCCTTCGTTGACTAGTTCTCAAAATAATTTGAGGCCTCGTTATGGAGGTTGCAAAAATTTACTTATGGTTGTTACAATATGTGTGGAAGTGCTTATAATTGATTCATTTAGGTTCAAAGTTATATAATATTTATCAACGGCATTTTCAAAAATGCGAGCGAAAACTTTTTTTCCCGTGTAAAAATTAATTCGTGGCCGGTTTCGCCTAATAAGGTCAACCTCAGGCACAGTTCGAGAAAATTTTCACAAATATATAGGCACGGAAAGTGGGTTTGGGAAAACGGATGGCGGCGGGAAGGGAGGACGATTAGGTACTCGCTCACCCCTTCCCTGACAACCCACCAACACCTCTGCATTCTTTCCCGCTCTCATCAGTGATTATAACCCCGCAGCATCAATAGAGATCGAGGACTGCAGCTAAGTAGCGCTTGGAACCTGGCATTAAATAGGACGAGGAAGGAGGAAAAATCCCGGACCAATCAGAGACCACCTACGTGGACCAATCAGAGACCACCTACGTGAAGGAGGAGGGTATAAATATCGAAACACAGTCGGCATCATCAGCCCTGAGGATGTTGGGAAAGTCTCCCAACGAAACGTCGGCCAACACCATGCAGACCCTGAACCGGTTGGAAACCCGAGAAGCTTTCATCCACGCTATTCACCGGGAAAAGCTCAGATTCTTCATAACCCCGCATTTTGTGCCTATATGGGTCATCTCACTAATTTCAACCAGGTGTGTTTTGCGAATTGGGATACCGATTTCGACCAAATATGGAAAATCGTCTCCGTTTGAATAGAAAGGGAAAACCTCAAAGCTTTTTGTAATGTATGTAACGGTTTACAAGGTATTGCAACGTTGTAAAGCTGCAATTTTACGAAAGCGTCTTTGCATTAGACGTTACTTCTCCAGAAATTAGAAAGGATATGAAAGCAGGTAATGTCTCTTAAAAGTTAATGCCTTGAATTGAAAAAGATCACTAATTGATTTTGGTATCAAATTTAAGCAATTTTATATTTTTGTAAAAAATTTTCAATCCGATTGTTGACGCTGTAATCACCCCTTCGATTGTTCTTATTTTTATATATGGTGTGGACACTACTCTCCGCTACAGGAAAAATTTGGTAGGGGTACTGTTTCGTTTAGGATAGAAAATGATTTTGAATTAACGCTAAACGCGAAACATTTATACAATTGTGAGAATATTTTTGAGCTGTGCCTAAGATAGATTTTAAAAAGTCAAAATTGGTCGCAGATAAATTTTATGTTGAATAAGAAAGCTGTCTCTTTCGTTAATTTAAAATTTTAATCGAATTCCTTCAAAGTATCGCCAGACACAATCAATATTCTCAGTATTTCCTTGTATGCTCCCATTTTAAATGGACTAAAACCACTAAATTTATGGTAAACTTAAAATCTGCATTCCATTATGATTCCTTTTATCTTTATATCCATGGTCTCTCATTATTTGTGTGACAATATCTTATCCTGTCTTGCGTTCTTATCTTTGCTCATTTGAAAACCGCCTTCAATACCCGCGTGTGGATTTATATGGGACGCACCTCTAGTAATGCCTTACGAATACATTGGAAAGCTCTTTCGCATGTAAAACTCTCGTAATGTTTTAAAGAAGTCCCCATTGTTTATCGCTATGCCAATTTTAAACTGCCATAATGGCTTTTCTCACTTGTATTCACGTGGGTGTAGAAGCTAAGCACGAATACTGTGAGTCACGAGCAGGGAGAGATCATCATGAGTCACCTTTCTTTTCCCACCTATCCGTTACCCTCATGTTCTCGCCAAACTAGCGCTAAATAATTACGGAATAAAAGAAAATAAATGGAGAACACAAGTGACCTACAGTTCAAAGGCATAATTCTAAGATATTCATTTTACCAGTCGTCCCATTAAACTCGTGTGAGTCTTGTCTTTTTTTCTCCCTTTCCGAAGCCTGTTCTGTTCGAGATTTGTCTTGAGAAAGCGAGATAATGAATCTTTAATCACGAGAAAAAATTTATCGTGAAGGAAACTTTCATGAATAATCATGGAGTGATTGAGTTAACTCTCTAAGCGTAGGAATCGCCTTTGATTGGATGACGCATCATGGATGAAGTGAAAGAGTATAAGAAAATTCGACATCGCGCCAAGGGATGCTATTCCGATCTAATCTATTCCGGCATGTATTTTACCCCGCAATTACCATCCAGATACATTTGTGTGATGTTATATTGTCTGAGATACCTAATCTACCAGTTGAGGAAGGTTTGGGAGGGAAATGACACAGTAAAATTGCTCACGACCTCACCTGACCCCATTCCCTTGACATTTGTCTTTCTCTAGTTGTCTCAGGCCAATTGCTTTTCATGCTTCCCAGTGAGGGAGAAAGGTTTTCTTACATGGAGAAGGAAATATTATTAGCTCTGGCTTGTTAGAGGTGGTTCTAGGTATTATAGAATCTTATTATCTGACTTGAGCAAAAACCTAAGCGTGTTATTTTCGTTTCCCTCCGAGTCGAAACGAAAGATCCTCTCTTTCGTTTGACTTGCCATCTCTGCTATAAAGACTGTTAAGGCCGCTCAAATTCAATGATATTTTTCGATTTTTGGCTTTATTTAAGCCGACTACTGCCACCTAACAAACTTATTGGTGCACTTAAAACTTCCTGACCCATCAGTGTGTGATAATGTCCCGTCATCAACCGTGAATCGTTTAGCACATGCTAAAACAGAGAAAAATTTAGCCTAAGTGGAATTTCGCTTGTTTATCCACGCAGGTTTTTCTTTGACCTTCATTAATTGCAAGTTATTAGGTAAAGAAAGTAATGTCAGCGTCTTGTACGTTTCGCGTGGCGTGATCGGACTCCTTTCATGCTTGAAGACCGACTCGGTTTGTGACTTTGCTTCAGATAACCCCATTAAGGGTCTTTCTTAAAAGGTTTCCCATTGTTTTCGGAACTAGTTGCACGAAACCTTAAAAGTCAACGCTCTACGGACTAAAGTTAATCTTCAGACCCTTCCCACGCCGGAACATTTTTTTTAGTGTGTGTGTGAAAGGAAACATTTTCTATGAGTGTTTTCTAAAGAAAAAGTGTAAGCAATTACTTCTTTTTCAAGAATTAAAATTAATTTTCCGATTGGAGTGAGAATAGGGTTGTTTCCTTAATCAAAGAAAACGAAATGCATTGATTGCGATTCCTTACCCACCATTAGTGTATTCATAATCTACAAATTATTTGGTTTTAGAAATCCCAGTTTAGACGAACGGCAACGGTCAATTTTAACCTCATTTGAAAAAGGTCAGGCTGGCACCCATGCGATTCCACTCCACGCGACGTCACAGGGACCTAGTTTATACACGAGAGGAGTTTTACATTGTCTGAGATTACCAATTCATGCATGAGGCATAGCGCTCAGGGAAACATATCTTAATAAAAACCCGGAAAGTTTTCTTCGTTTGATAGGGTATTAATTATAATTATTTAAGCCAAGCGCTACCTGCTAGCAGCCTGCGTCGTATCAGCGCTCAAGCCTCGCCCCAAGGTCACCTCACACGCCGACAGCTGGAACCAGAAATACGTCACACGGACTTTTCCCATCATTCCTGCTTAGCCGTGTCGTTTTCGCGCGCTTGAAATTTTTCACTTTTCGTTTAATCGCGAAAAATAGATATCGTCATTCGAAAATCTAAGAGCGTGAAATGCGTACTCCAGGAGTTATAATCTTTCGATTTAGGCAATAAAAAATAATAGGAAACCACCCTATTAGGAATAATATGTCACTCTGCGCCTCGCAGGCACCTATAAAACAATATATGATTGGTTTTTGGCGTCTGCTAGGTTAGCTATTTACGTCTCATCCATCGGAAGAAGTGGTACACTTGATGTGTCCTCATAGTTTCCAAGTAGTTATCGGAATTTCTTGAAAACTCGGAATCGGGAAGTAAGCATTTAGCCATATCAGATAATCAATCACTTACACATTACGGTGAGAAATAAGCCCGCTCTGGAGTAAGAGAAGAAATACAATAGCAAACTTCGTCTTAATTCAAGCAAGGTGACTAATATTGCTATGGTTGTGAGTGATATGGGACCGATTTAGTCAGTACATATACTTTGCTATTGCTTCTTTTCTCGGAGCTGTTTCCAACGCAAATTCATGGCTACCTTAACAAAAATGAAAATAGAAGAAATAAAAACTTTGGTATTTCCATATGGTGATATTTTGTGACCGACCATAGTTTCGTAACAGCGTAACATTTTCAAGATGAAAATAGGATTTTTAGATTCTCATTGGCAATGTTACGTGGTAACGAAACCATGGTCGGTCACAAAAAATTACCATGTGTAAATAGCTAAGTTTTTATTTCATCTATTCCTACTAGACCTTCCTAGATTTCCACAGACTTACGCCCGCTACTATTGATTATATGTTTTTACTATCTTACGTTATGTTTCTATTTTAACCCGGTTTAACGCCATTACCTTTAAATTTTATTAACTGTTATGTATATGCATTCATCGAATAGCATTCATCATTTTATAACTTTGAAGAAGAGTTTCGCATGAATTTGCGCAGAATTTGAGATGAATATAGCATTCTATTACTATTAATCCATCCTCTAGGTCGCTAAAAGGTGGATTTTGACTGGTGGTGGAGCTGCATAACAAAGCGATGCTATCACCGTGGTTGTCTCTTCAGAAAAGCCGCTGAATCAAATCGTCATTGCTTAATTACATCGCAATTCATAAACCCTCAGCGAAGCACCTTCTCTCCTTCGTTTCCACAGTATATTAATCGCTTTATCTCCGCACCGCGTCACCGCATTTGTTCCGGCAGTGTGTCGTCCCTTGTCATTCACGTCTTCTATTCATGAAGGCGTTGTCAACGGGATTGTTCCCCATCAAATATCGATATTTCCTTCTTTTTGGGCATTTTTTCATTCTAAATATCCATTCATATCATTTCCTAGTAAGAATAGGTGCGTAGATGCCAGGGGATTGAAAATGAGTGTTATTGTCTAGTCCATGCAAAAGTAGTGATGACCACGTCCCGACTCCGTAATTCCTGAAAAAAAATAAAAAAGTATCTCGAAAGTGGTTCTCCAACCATAGTTGCTGTTAACTGTTGCGTTTAGGCAGAGATGTTTAGGGGTAGAGTACAGAACCTAATAACAAAATACGTTCTAGATAGAAGGTTCGAGAAAGACGAGTAATAGGGTGGTTTCCTAATATTTTTTTATTGCCTAAATCGAAAGATTAATAATCCTGGAGTACGTATTTCACGCACCTTTTAGGTTTTTAAATGACGATATCTATTTTTAGCGATTAAAGGAAAAGTGAAAATTTTCAAGCGCGCGAAATTTCTACGGCTAAGTATGAATGCTGGGAAAACGCCGAGTGACGTCATTCTGGTTCCCGCTGCCGCAAGTGAGGTGACCTTGGGGCGAGGGATTGAGCGCTGACACGATGCAGGCTGCTAGCACGTGGCTGAGTACCCTGCTATCAGGTAGCAGAGTACCCTGCTAGCAGGTAGCGCTTAGCTTAAATAAGGATTATTAATACCCTATCAAACGAAGGAAACTTTCCGATGTTAGGTAGTTTTAATATGTGATTATTAAGACATGTTTCCCTGAGCTCTGTTCCTCAAGCATGCATTGGTAATCTCAGACGATATAAAAATCCTATCTACTCGTATAGAAACTAGGTCTAGGTTTCTGTGACGTCACGTGGAGTGGCATCGCATGGGCGCCAATCTGGCCTTTTTGAAATGTGGTTAAAATTGACCATTGCCATTCGTTTAAACTGGGATTTTATAACTAAATAATTTGTATTTTATGAATGAACTAATGGTAGGTAAGGAATCGCAATCAATAAATTTCGTTTTCTTTGATGAAGAAAACTACCCTATTGGATGCATTAGGAGGAGGAGATTATTCATTGCATAAAATGATGATACATTATATAAAAAAACTATTCATTTTAATCGCGCTCAATTTTGAGGTCGTCTAACAATTATCTAGTATAATAATAATTAATGGAATTTATTTCGCCTTCCATTGAATGAGAACATATTAAAAAATTATAACGCATATAATGGCTTTAGATCAATTGTTTTCAATTCTTTTGTTTTTTCAAAAACAGTATGTTTTTATAGTTGCATGATACATTTAAAAACCAGCAAATAATTTTATTCATAACTCATTTATCAATTAAAACCGAAGTTGATTTTTATTGAAGTACTTACTCTTCTTAATAAATATAAATTTTCTGCCGTCTGAAAAATTTATTAATTTAGCCGAAATGGCCGGATTTTGCAGAAAGGCTTTTGAATTAGCGATCGCCACTCAAAATGTAAAAATATACGTGTGTTGAGTGAAATAATTCCCCAAGGCTTAATCACGGACCAGGAAAGGCAATGGCTATGGAGAAGGGTCGGGTTGAAACGGGAAAGAAGTGATTCAAGTGCGAAGAAAAAAGCATTATGAAAAACGGTCACCGAAGGCACAAACACGCACTTGCTTAATCTCTAACCTTGCAGATTTGCTCCAAAGAACAAGTTTCCGCGGGTGTCTCAGGCGCATAAGCTCACAGTTTTGCGAAGATTTCTCTTACACCAGTGACTATACTTGAGTCTTCTTGTGTTAATTGTCTTTTTCTTCCCGTTTTCATAATCTTTTTTTCTTAGGTACCTTTGCATACTTTTCTGTAACTATTCTCTTTCCTTGACCGCTCAAGAGTGCGGCCTTGGAGAATTAATTCACTCCACTGCTATACGACCTTATAGCGTTTATTAATTGATTTAATTATTACAGATCGTTGATTAACATTCTTGAATGTTGAAATAAAATAATTGTGGTGAGACCAGGTATCTCGTAAAACTTCTCAAGGCATGAGAGAACCTCGCGTTTTGAGGCCTTCAATAATAATGAGCGCAAAATTTGACTGTCATCCGTCCTTATTATTCCATCCTTACTTCGAACGCGACTTACGAAAGCGTCCAGCCAGGTGGCAGTGATAACCCATATCGCAGCGGGTGCGGACGTCATAACATGTGGACTGTTGGTTGAAGGTGGTCTTCGGCTCCCACAGCGCGTCGTAGTAAGAGACCGCTCGGAACTTATCATGATTTATCGCGCACCCACGTAACACGCAAAAAGATAGGTAGGTATAATATCGCGGACGCCGGTATTTTTTTTCTGCGGTCAGCTGGTTGTTATTTTTTTCTCCCCACACCCTACTTTACCTCAGGAGATATGCAAAATGTTGATGGGAGCGAGCTCAGCGGGGAGTATTTTAGCGCCTCTACCGTCACTCGCGCGAACTAAAATATACGAATCTGGAATGATGTATAAGCTCTATGGAAAAAATATTTTTTTTAATATGTTTAAAAAAATATATGAGCGGTCGGGCGCGTCTATGTAAAAGCTTTTATTTTTTTTTGCTCTGGCCGTGTTGTTAACGATTAATGTGTAATTTATGTCCTGAGATGTCTGGTCGAATACTCCTGGTGAGATTAGATGGGATGTCTGAAGGGATGGAGGAGTGTATAATTCTTTCCATTTTTATCCCCGTATATAGATCCGCATTATAAGGAGGATGGGGCGGTAGGCTTCAGAGAGGCGTTGATGCAGATATTACTAGCGTGTGGTGGAAGGTATTGGGGTTCCCGGGAAGGTAGTTTTCCCATTCCACCCCATTAATAATAAAGGCAACCAATAGTAATAAAAATCAAATCGGAGATTGAAGAGGGGGCATCAGTTGTACTCCAGGGAGCCCTCGTCCTGAGAGGACATTAAAGGGAATCGGCAGGTGGCGGCACCACCGGCGTGGGACGTTATTAATTCGATCGTGAAAGGTTCCGATTGGAAGAGTGGGTAGCGATCGGCTTCATCGACTTACTTATTGAGACGGTCTTGCCGCGCTTCATTTCATCTTTCAGGACGCCGCTCATATCTTTTCTTCGCCTCATCCTACTCTCGAACTTATCAAACTAAGACGCCGGCGTGCGCGAACGGTAGTAAACAGGTAGAATTTTCAAAGGTAATTGAGTTCCCCTACAGTTTTGATTCGTTTTTAGGAGCATTGATCAGTTTTTTATTGGTTTCAACGATATTTATTCTATTCTATTTCATTTATCCCCATAACACCGAATAGAGTGCATATTGGCCATTTTACATCGGGATATCCCAAATATTTAACAATTGTTCATGTGGCGGGTCTCAAACCCACGTTCTCCTGTTTGGCAGGCGAATACTTTACCCCGCAGTCTCAGAGACTGGAAGCTGTTATACTTCTATGCTCATGTTATACTTCTATAGTATTCACATTGCATTCATGTTATATTTGTTTGCGTTTTTGTTAGCCTTTCAATATGTATAGTAAATTCAATTATTTTCGCTTCTAATCGCAACCATATATGTCACCTAAATATAGGTTATTTTATGCTTGAGTTTTTATTGTTATCTTTCTCACCGATTAAATAATCGATATTAGGTATTTGCAGATGTTTTCGCTTAACTTCCTCCTAACTGTAGCGATGTCAACAAGGATGTAAAATGCGGAGATTTTAGTATCACGTTAGAGGCGTTGGGTGAGGACCTGGGGGCTGATTCTGGTTCTTTCTGGCTATAGCCAACGCTATTTGTCGAAAACATTGGCGAACGGTGTCTGAATTCGTATTCTCGTTTTCATTCACTGTCTATTTCGCCAGAAAAGCTTCGCTTCCTCCCTCTGGCGACGAAAAAGTAATTCTCGTTCTGCCTGGCGAGCAGAATTTCGCTAGCGACGACAGTGAAGTCGCTCTAGCGACTTGGCCAAAGAATTGATGAGAGAACGACTCGTGATTTAATTACAGCTATATACCATTATTATGCTATATATATTTGATTCCAATTAGTTTAATTTTTATTGAAATGCTTGGCATACAACCTGTGCGTTGTTTTACTCGTCTTGTCTTTCTACGTAATTCAATAGATGGGATTTAAAGTGGGTTTGCATGTGAATGAACCGCGAAGCTTTTTTCTGGCAAGCGTATTGTGTTATCGTCGGAGTGCTGTTATTCTGAGCATATAAATGTGTTGGATTGCCTGAGAAAACTTGTTGTTTCTGTTTTTATGCTCGTGAACGCTTCATCGGAAATAATAAGAAAGAGACTGACCGGAGTATTCTTATATATGAGCATGGCCTTTAGTAAATGAAGTAGTGGTGTACGGCTATCTACCAATGTCAATGTTATGAGGTCGATCGAGGTGACTTTTTTTCTCTCTACCACAAGAAAAAGGTTCGCATACTATGGTTTTCATCTTCAGAGGCAAGTGACTTGAAATTGTCAAAATATTTTCTATGCACTGGAAAATCTATCATCTGTTGTTCAGCTCTTATAAAGTCTCGATTAATTTCACTATTGGGCTTTACGTTTATGTCCGGCAAAGCTCTAGGCAGCAGAGAATGAGTAGTACGCAGTTATGCCGCCTTTGGTGTTCTTCCAACATCAGCAAATTATGTTTATATGATAAATATTTGACTGTATTCCTTAACTGTTATTCCCTAAAATTTTATCCTTGCCTTACATAAGTTCCTTAGCGTACGAAAAGGTGCTTATCATTTTATTCCGTAAGTAAACCATATGAAACAGGTAAATTTCTTATTTTGTGCCATCTGGGTTAGGTTAAAATTGAAAATATTAACCCATAAGTTTCACCGGAGTAACTTTTGGACTCATCGTTTACATCTACGAAAAAGATGAAAAACAAAGAGATCGGTTTTATTTTCAACTATGGAAATCAACTACTGAATAAGCAATATTGTGCAACAATACTTAATGTAGCGATTTGATAGTCTCACGCAATAAACAAAACATGGTATAATATGTTTTAGAAATATGATTTGAACCTACCAACGTGCCTCGCGCTCTTCAATTGTTTCGTACTGCGGAGGCAGTGTGTTGATCGATGAAATTATCTCGTGCCCATTGGCTTATGGGTATTCGTCATTGCCTACGTCACAGTATTTCGCAAAGAGAACGAAGTTACCCGAACTGAAGCGATAGGCGGGGTGAAAAGAACGAGAATAATCGCGGAGAAAATTTTCGCTTCGAGTTACCATAGCGAAGCGAAGAATCGGGCGAAAAGAGAACGATAATCATCGCCCTGGTGATCGTTAAAACATTCTTCGTTGTTCATGCGCTCGATTAGTCCTAGTTTCCTCGACATTGTTGAAGGCATGTGAGATTTAGAATACGACTGTGTAGTCAACCTCCTGATCTCACAGCCGGCCACGGCGATTCACGCTTTCGCGATAATGGAAAGTGCTTTGTTGGGCTACCTTCCACGGGTTGTAACAGCTCGGGTCTTCCTACCTTGGAGAATATGTGCACCATGGGAGGGCGTTGGAATGGCGATGAAAGGTGTCTGTAAATTTGAGCACCAAATCTGGCGCGAAATCGTCAACTTACGTGGCGGTTGACGATGACATACGTGGACCTCGAGATGCACATCATCTTCCTTGTCTGTCTCCCTTTCTTCCTGTATCCACAGCGCGCACGCCGAGGACAAGTTAAGGAGGTCATAATTCACCCGCCTGTGATGGATGGTTTTTTGGGGTAAGGGGTGCCTGGCGTATTCTCCTGTCCCATTCACTTCTCGAATGCGGCAGGTCGAATGGGGCAGGCCGGGCCAAGCAAGAGCTTCACCTCCTCCTCCTCCACTGTGGGACCGTTGAAACGTCTGACAAAAGACGCGCGATTTCTTCCCCGCGATAATTCTGCCCTCTCTAAGGAAGGAGGGCGTCAAGACAACCGTATCACTCACTCCGCTTCTATCGCATCGCCACGTATCATTCATTCCATCCGTCATTCTCTCGTAGATTCATTCTCTTTTTTTCCATCCTCTCCGCCATTTTCATCGGAGCAAACTATGGCAGTTTTTCATGTCTTCATTTTTTTATTTTGAAAATATTCTTAGCGTTCGCCAAAGCCATCTTAGGGCAAGGTTGTTACTATAAAGGACCGACCGAGATTTTTTTATTGAATAGATTGAAGAGCACCTATAAACACGTGTCAGATTTTCCTTAGGAGGTGGTGGGTAGACTATTGCATTTTTACATCGAAGGGACCATTGATGAAGTGGTCTCGAGAAATGGCACACCGATAATGGTGATGGATGTTACATGTTTTGCATGGGCCCGAGAAAAAGGGCGAATATTATGGAGCGCTAGAAAGGAAAAGGAAGATTGAATAGGTGGGAGAGAAGATGGCGATCGGCGGGGAACAGGTTTAGATCCACGCATCCCGGAGAGGTGGCCATTAGATGCCATTACCGGCATCTAATGGCCATCCTTACAACTTGAAACCGAAGATATATGGGCCTAAACTTTCTCTGGTCAGCATCTTGCCCTAGGATGGTTTGAAATTAGTTGCGTTGGCACGATTGGGTCATAAAACGTTATTGGTCTTTTCGATGTGCAATCTTGACACCCACTAAAAAATCCATTCTAGTTCACCTACTTAATTCATCACTTTTTGTCTTATAAGCAAATTTTTTATGTGAAGCGTGAATATTTTTTGGCTTTATTGTGCCAAAATTGCAAGTTATTGGAACGAAAACTATGGGAACACCAAGCGTTCAAAGTTAGACAACTTGATTTTACGCGCAAAAAAACGTGTTTTTTATGAAAAAAAAATTAAGAAGAAGAAATACTATGGAGCCGAAGTTTTTTTTTTTAGGAAATGATCAAGCACAGAAATAAATTCTATTCCCCGTGCTTTTCGTTGCATTTAAATTGATTGCTTCGTTTGGACGATGAGATGTTCAAACTCAGGCGACTTGCTTTTTTATAGCCTGGCTAATAGTCAGTCAGTCAGTGACTATCCTGCTATTTGCAGTTTTTTTGCTAGTTTTTTGTTACTTTTTCAATATTAACAAAAAATGCCTGAAATTAGGAAATGGCCGAATTCTTTAGTTTCTTTGGAATTGTAAATTCTTTGATATAATTGTTATAAATCTCATTGCTGCATAATGCACTCGCAAAATGACAACCCTAGGCCCGAGGGCACCAAATAAATGGTTCTATTAGGAAGAATAAACTATATTCTATCCTAGTTATGTCACCTATGTATAACATTCCATCACCTGGCTTAGAATCTTGGCATGAAGTTTGAAACAGTGGCGTACAGCAATCGACTGCCTACAGTAATGGAACATTTTATATCTAGTCTGATTTGAATCCTAATTTTTGCAATCTAGGTGAGCGTTTATTTATGATTATTATGCTTACTTTGTGCTTCCTGTATCAACAATTTTCTGAACAATTCGCTTATCTTAATTTCATTTGAAAATTATTTGCTATTTTATTATGAATTTATTTAGTATCTGTATAATAAAGGCCATTTGATGCTTCCAAAAAATAAATGAGGTTTAGGTTCTCTTAGCCATGAAGTTTGAAATATTAGCATTGGGTTTATTATTTGACGAAATTTTCCGAATCGCAGCGAATAAGTGACTATCTATCTATCGTGTCATTCCTTGAATAAAACAACCCATACTACCACAAAAAGTTCAAAGCTTTTTTGGTAACAAAATATATACGAAACCACTGATTATGAAAAAATTATGCTGCTTTGCCAACGTTCAGAACAAGCTATTGCGAGGGTTCTTAAGATTTCCCATCATCCACGACATAAAACGCGCATTTGTTATTTGTTTCCGAGCATTTGGGGGTAAATAATGATGTGCCATTGACTTATGGTAAGTGAGGCGACGAATGTGGTCCAGGTTATGAAGGAAGACGGAAAAGATTCCAGAATAATGATTGATATCCTGCTCTGCTGGTCTTCAGCATTAGTTTGCATACGTGATGGATGGGGGACGTCTGCAAGCCTGCATTTTTTTCGAATCAAAAGCCTCTTCGTTCTACCATACGCTCCAAGAAAAATTTCTTCCTATCGATTTAACCAATTACCTTCCTTTTAGTGGTCCCATTTTTTAAAGAAGCTTCCAACGCGACCGCGTTATTCAAAATAAACACTTGATTAAAACTTTTTGTGGATATTGTTTAAAATTGTATTGATTTCACTTGTGGAAATCTTCGCTGAAATGCTGAAGGGTAAAGCTAGAATTGTGTATCAGAATAGATCGCTGATATAATCTAAGAAACTATTTCTCGTTTGGCACTTCTGTCTTACTATTTGAGGCGTTGTTAGTTGCGTTGACATTTAACAAACGTATGTATTTGGCTTTCCTTTACGCTCAGACTTGATAGCAGGTCTAAATTTGTGAAATGTCATCATAGGTACTTAAAATTAGAACCGAAAGGTAGATGGAATTTCTTTTACTTAGCAGTACCCGAAACATCAAACTTTTAAGTAAACTTTTAGGCCCGGAGGGAAGAAAAAACTTTTTACTTCTTGAGATGACGTATAACTCTGATTATTATCCTCTCAGGAGCTGAGAAAAATTCGATTTTTGGACTTCCATTCTCATGGTTGTGGTCTAAATGAATTAGCATTCTAAGCTTTAAGAGAAAAATTTTCAAATATATGGAGTATTATACACGCAATGTTTTGGAAAAATGAGGTGCACGTAGCACGTAACATAAATGGTTCAAGTCAATATCACTAAACATAGAAACACAAAAAGAATCACGCGGGAAAATAAAACTGGAAGCTTTCGAAGTAGTGACTTCTTCATCAGCCTGAGTAAGGATGAGGAGGAAAGGAGTGTGTTGGACAAGGGAAAAGAGGGGAGAGGTGTATGGGGCAGGGGGTTAGGAAGAGACGTTAGAATGCGACGTTCAACCCCGGAAAGCTATTGGCTTGCAAGTGCCAAATGCACGCCAATTCTAGGCTGTGGAGATTGAGGGAGGAGTCGGTGGGAGGGAGGGAGGCAATGACTGAAACTTTGAAGCATTGATTGAAGACGGAATCGTGCGACAAACAATGTGTGGGCATACGGAAGAAATTGAAGTTATCAATTTTCTAATGACTTATAATAACTGCATCTGCTGTTAAATTTTAAGTGAAAAATGTGTTTCGGGCATGTAATTTTTCAAAAATTTTCCCCGTCCCCCCGTAGCGTGGGGTGGGGCGGTCTCCACCTCAGGCCATCTCATCCCCCCCAAAGCATATTCCAAGTTACGCCACTGGTATACAGTATGGAGAATTGCTCTGGGCGGGGAGAGGAAGATTCTAGATGAAATAGGACGGAGTGACATAAGGGTAGTTTCCTTCATCAAAGAAAACGAAAGGGATTGATTGCGATTCGTTACCCACCACTAGTGTATTCATTATGTACTAATTATTTGGTTTTAGAAATACCGGTTTAGACGAATGACAATGGTCAATTTTATCCTCATTTGAAAAAGGCCAGATTGGCGCCCATGCGATGCCACTCCACGTGACGTCATAGGGACCTAGTTTCTATACGAGTGGATAGGAGTTTTACATCGTCTGAGATTACCAATGCATGCACGAGGCACGGAGCTCAGGGAAACATGTCTTAATAATCACCTATTAAAACTGGCTAAGGTTGGAAAGTTTTCTTCGTTTGATAAGGTATTAATAATCCTTATTGAAGCCAAGCACTACCAGCTACCAGGGTACTGTGCTACCTGCTAGCATCCTGCGTCGTATCAGCGCTCAAAGCCTCGCCCCAAGGTCACCTCACTTGCGGAGGCGGAAACCAGAACGACGTCACACGTAGTTTTCCCACCATTCATACTTAGCCGTCGCGTTTTCGCGCGCTTGAAATTTTTCACTTTTCATTTAATCGCGAAAAATAGATATCGTCATTTAAAAATCTAAAAGCGTGAAATACGAACTCCAAGGGTGATAATCTTTCGATTTAGGCAATAAAAAAATTATAGGAAACCACCCTTATAGAAAGTGAGTAGTATTTTCGTATTTTTTTGTACTAAGTGACCATATTTCCTTTTGATTTCTGTGACGCATATACGGAATGATAAAAATGGAAATCAGGCTGATCCCCGTGATGGGACTAATCTCTTTCTGCTGCGGTTTATGCCTGCTCTTGACTGTCGGCTTTGTTGCATTGACACCTAAATTTAATCATATGCACTCAGCGTAAACAGGAAATTTGGGCTGGAAGGTCGCTGCCGGAAGGAAGCCGCAGCCTCCGCTTAAGATACCAATACTATGAGTTGCAAATATTATCAAAGCTCTGAATAGTTAAGGATTGCAGACTTCAAGGACAAGAATAATGGTTCGACTCTCATATCAGTAAGTAGGTCGTTCAGCTTCGGAAAAGCAGTTTATAGTAAGCGTTTTTATGGAAATATCTTGTAATATTTCGATAGTTTCAGTTTTTGGAAATGTGCGGTTCAGTTTAAAAAAATCCTTTCATTGGTGTTTTACAGCCTTGAATCGTACAGTTAATTCGTATTTTGTTCTTCTATTGCGACATAATAATAATTTTTGGGTGTATAGAGAAGAATTCCTCTGCGTCAGACGCCAAAAAATTTTGTTCTTTTTTCTTGAATGATGTTAGCACCATTCTTTTTAGGTTTTTGTCAGTGGATTGATCTGGGACTTAATATTCATAGATACACTTAATAGTATGCTGCGTAACTTCGTGATATTGAATTCCAAAAAGTAGAGGGAAATTTTAAAATTACTAATATATTTTGCTTCATTCCTGAATACTTGAATAATCATTTCCAAAGTGTAATCCTAAAGATGACAATGCATTGTCATCAAAATGATTATCAGTAGGTTCGTAATTGTGCAATCCATGCTTAGTATTTATTATAATGACCGGCGTATTTTTAGAGTATAACTTATATCCTTATGAAAACAAAGATACAAGAGAAACCTATAATATTTTGTGTAAATAGAAACCTGGACTTATAAAATGTGGATTTGACTTTTTTTTCCTTTCTCTTCATTGCATCTTGGATCTCTTCATCATTATCATCTTCACCAGGTGTTCTGCCAAAAGGTATGTTCCATCAATCGTAGATCTCTTTGCATTCATTCCTCGCCCGTTCTTTGGTTCATCCTCCTATTTTTCATCCTTTAGTTTTAGTCTCCTCACTGTCCTTCATCTCTCCGCTGATTCTCCCGAAAAGAATTTTTACCCTATTGATTCCTTTCGTTTATTAGCTATACTCCGTATTGTATTTCTCTTCACTTAATAAACACGTACGTGGTTTCCTCTTCACTCCAACTCTTGTTTGCACCTTTTTATTCGTTATTCTTTCCATTGCACAATTTTTTATTTACTCTACAGTCACATTTGAAGCACTTGATTTTTTTATTCTTATTTATCTTCCTCAAGTTCATTGTTCTCATCGCAACATTTCATGCAGATGCACTAGGTAGAAGCACCTGACTGGCTATCTCCCTTAAATTAAACGCAGCTACGGCTTGAAATGTATTTCTTCTTCTTAAACGCATCTTATGCTATGGCTATTATTTTATTCAAATCAATGGAAATGGTGTTTATTATAAGGATTTTTTGTATTCCGTGACTTTTTTGTTTCTATTTCCTTAAACTATGGCTGATATAATCATTCTAAATCTGTTCGTATCGTTGGTTTGAAAGTGTCCTTCTCCTACTCGGGTCTAATGTTACCAAGTTTCGCCGAATTTGTAAGCATCGTCAAGACGTTTAGGATAAACCAAGAAGCCAAATTCGCCAAACCCACAGAAGTGATAGAAGTAAGAATTGGTGCAGAAACGTTAAACATAATTTTGTCTTATCACTCACAGTTTTTTCGAGAATAAAATGCCTGCCATTATCATCAATTTTAAGAAAATTACACTATATGGCCGAATAAGTACAGTTTTTACGAATATGTCATGCATCAAATAATACCCTAAAACCTTTTTAAGTACCCTAATTTTTCCTTCCAATTATTTGGTTACTAATAGACAGAAAAAATTGATACGCAAATATTAAGCATTTTTTTGGTTTATTCGTGATAAAAATAAAGGATGTAAATAGAGAAAACAAAATTTAAAATATTCAAGTTGAAAATAAAATAAAAATAAAAAATTAAACACATAAATAAAAATTTGGTACATCCCACAAATATACATGGCATATTGCTAGCTCATCGCCATCATTTACGAAGGAAAAATGTGCTCAAGAACTACAACATTGTTATTCTAAATATCCTTTCTGTATACCTTTATTAATGGTCGGTGCGGATGAAGGGACGAGTAAGAATTAAGGAGAGAGGTCAGCCCACACGCAAGATGAACTCCGGGGGTCGCTTGGACCACTCCCATCTCCGACCGTTCTTCTCCCTTTCCTTCACGAAATATTACCCCCCCCCCCCCCTCCCTGCACAGCGCCGAGTGGTCCCCTGTCCGTCAACTCGAAAGAAAAACACCCGCGGGGGAAGGGTTACTCGAAAAATAAAAGACGGACGTTCATCAGATGGGGGAGGTTACGCGCGGTCATGGTGGGCGGAATGAATCAAAGTCAAGTCGGAAGATAGTCTGGGGTGGAGGCTATGGGATCTCCACGTAATGAAGCACAGCTCGTGCCGGAATAAATGGGCTAACAGACGCTTCCGTTACCGAAGCGGAGAGGCGGCGTATACTTCGCGGTAAATGAGTACAATTTCGTAATCGCTCAAAAAATTTGGCGAAGCTCTTGGCATCATTCGTTAAGAGATTTACTAATGCCGACACCGAGTAACGCTTCACTATTTCTTCCCAAACCATCCTTAATGGGAAAAAATGGCCTTAACTGTTAGTCGACAAAACCACATACCATTGTAGCATTCTCTAAACTTTTGATAAGTGTAACTTAATATTCAACCGATCAAGGTAGGTTTGTAAGGAGTACTTCAGAAGTATTCAGGCATTCTCCTTTCCCTTCATCGACTTTCCTCTTAATTTCACTTTTAGTTTCCCTTTTATGCTATCTAAAAATCCTATTCCCTTCCTTCCCCTCCCTCGTTTACTCAGCGTTCTACCCTCTAACACCATTTTCGACATTCCCTCCCCGCTCAGCACTCGCTCCATTCATACCTACTCTCTCCTACTTATCTCATCTAAAGCATCCTTTCATCGCCCACCATATCCAGCACCTCATCGTTCCTCCTCCTCTCCGTCCACTTCAATCACTCCCCTCTTCTTCACACCCACATCTCGAATGCCCTCAGTCTTCTCTCATCCTCCTTACTCAGTGTTCACGTTTCCTCACCGTGTAAGGGAAGCAAAAACTAGAAGGGTGAATGAATTCTTATATTTGGGAAGCAGGATAACTTGCGATGGAAAATGAGGAAATTAAATATCGGAAGAATAGCCTAGGCGAAGAGAGCATTCCACTAAAATAAAGATTTACGTCTAGAGGGTCATTTTAGTGGCGATATATTTACAAAAGTAAGGAAATAAAGCAGAATTTAGAAGATTACTAATTTTGAGCATGCTTCTTTACGGAAGTGAGGTCTGGACAAGCAGCGGAGAAGTTAAGGGTAGAGGCCGTGATCCCCTTGGTGCCTTTCGATAAGAGCAGGCGAATTCTGACGCCGGGTTTCCATCCACTGTCTTTGAATATGAAACGAAACCAAAATGTTTAGTTTCGACCCGGAGAGAAACGAAAATGCGATGCATTGGATTAGTTTCGTTCCCGCACGAAATTAAAATCACCAAGGAGTTTAGTTTTGACCCGGGACGAAACTTTACACCAGGGAACGAAACTAAATTAATCGAATCCCCGCAGCTCATGGATAAGTTTCGATCCCAAAAGTGGAGTGAAGGGGGAAAAGAGGGAATAGTTTCGACGTATAGAGAGGTTAGAGTATTGAGCTTAAAAATCGAATGGCTAGTTTGTGCTCACCGTTCTCCTGTTAGTGGTAAAAATATCAGTACCCATGCATCTAATAGCGGCAGGCCGAACCTCTACTTCATTCAACCATACTTCGTATTCGGCGTGTGGGTCGAAACTAAACTGTTCTAAGGTGAATCACGTAGTCCCTCCGGTGCGAAGCATCATCTGCGTGTCGTTTCGTACCAAAGTTTTATTTTAGTTTCTACGTGAAGTAGTTTTGACTCCGATTTCGTTTCGACCCCGAGTTTAGTTCCCCGGGTTTAAATCCAATTCGTTTCGTTTCAACAATTCGCTCCTGGGAACGAAACTACTGAAATTTTACTGGTTTTGACTGTCGTTTAGTATTTATTGCCATACCTGGTGAGAATTGGAGAAATTCTTTTATAAATATAAAGGTGTGTGCGTCTTAAACCACGCGGATGAAATAAATACCATATCGAAATGAGTATATTCTAGAAATATCCGTGATGTTGCCTTATCTTGCGCTATTATAGCAGACTTCTGCGTAATAATGATATTATATATGGGTCCTATGTGCCGAGATTCTGATTTCTTAAGTTCTACCTAGTATCCCACTGGCACCGAATTTTTGGCAGAATTTCCCAACCACCCATATCAGTCATAGGCGCATAGAATTTTTTTAAATTTTTCTGATCTTCCTTGTTATGAAATTCTTGCTTCAACGACCAATCCGATATTACTCCTAAATCGGCTAAAAGATGAATCGTCTCGAGTCATTTTATGTGTTGTTATTGATGTCGGTGTATCATTAAGCCAGTGGTCGAACGTTAATCCAAGGTGAAAAGGTCCATGAATAACATTTGTTGCATTTTATTTCTCTTTTTTTTCCTAACCTTACCCTTGTCATGGAGAGGGAAAATTGATCTTCATTTTATGGGCTCGTGGAGTGTATTGATTTATTTTTCTCCTGCCAGCTCAAAGGAGCAACCCATCTAACGATACGTGAACGTCGTAAATCACATTCTTGTCCTTGGAAGAGATTTATGAGAAACGTTTTCGCGAGGAAAAATCTGCATCCTTAAAAATTACCCACTTCAGCGTCGAAGATATCTACGCCTTAGAAATAAGAGTCTTGCGATTTTTTTCCTTTATTTTAACCCTTTCTTTCCTTAAAAAATTATCGATATGAACTTTCATACTTATTGCAAAAGTTACCCTAAAAAATTGGCGATATAATAAAAAATAGATCCACCAAATCAATTTTTCCTCTCGTATTTATTCCGGAAAACTATAATAGCTCTTAAGAACACACAACACCGTATTACTCGCGCTTTGCGCGCACACGTTAATAAAAACTAAATACTAAATTCAACCAAGTTGAATATAAGTCGAATAAAACCAAACATATAAGTTAACCAGTGATATCTAAAACCAACCGGATGGGCCCGGCTGTGGAGAAGACATGACAGCTTTTCATATAACCTGGTTTTAGAGGAATTGCCATCATTTCAATGCGTTTCTAATTTAGCAGTTTTATTATTTTTTAAGATAAATGAAGAATTTATTCTTTATTAGGTATTCTCAAAGTAAAATTTCATTTACATATTTAGAGGTCCCTTTTTTAGCTAGAATGAAAGGGAGTAGGCCTTATGGTGAATTGAAGAGGGATGTGCTTGAAGGAAGAGGAGGCTCCCAGAATACTTCTTAAGTACTCCATGGAAACCTACCTTAATCGGTAGAACACTTTCCTACTCAAAAGGCCCTTTTGTCATTTTGAAGACATGAAAATCGAAATTCCTCCATTTGTGCACATTATTTTAATCTCTCTCTGATTCACCCAGCAGGTTGCTTGGATGTGTGAGGGTAGATCTCGCCCCTAATTAAGCCTGAAACTATATATCTCACCTATTCCCGATGGCAATTTTATTTCTGTGGACCACGTCGCAATTCGAAGATTTTTTTTGGCGGTACTCGCGAGATTTGAACCGGAGATCAGTAGCCAAACGCTCTATCCACTAGGCTCCTACAACCCTCTCTCGTGCTGCATGGCCACCGTTTTATTTATAATATTTTGGAATTGGAATTTCATTGGTTTTTACGCAAGAGATAGTCTCAAAGGAAGCAATACTTTACCCCAGGGCAGCATGACTCATATTCCCCAATCCCAGACATCTCGTAGATGATCCATTCCTTTCGCGAGTCACGGCAAGTGACGGCACTTAAACCGTTGACCTTTACGGGGCACTCCGGCATGGCATATAAAATGGCCCGCTCATTTTTTTCTCGTTTGATTCAACATGCATGACAATGATGTATCAATCGTTTCAATTTTTGGAAACTGGGCTACATCTAGCATATTAAGGTGGATAACGAATACATTAGGTTGGTTTCCTATTATTTTTTTATTCCCTAAATATTCTGGGATTTTAAAAACTAAATAATTTGTATTTTATGAATACACTAATGGTGGGTAACGAATCGCAATCAATGCCTTCCGTTTTCTTTGATGAAGGAAACTACCCTATCGGCCATTCCCTTGTCTCCCCTCGTCGTTACCGAATGAGTAAGACATTATTCTACCGCAGAAACTTGAGTTCGCCATTTCCTTCAGTTCCTACATGATTGGTGTCCGAATTCAGCCATGTTCGAGGGATTTTGTTCATGGGCTAGATGCTTGGACTAACGACTTCGATATTTGGGACGGCTTTTGCTCCAATTTACTCTGATTAATTAACTAAAATTCTGTAGGGAAAAATATTTTTTAAATTTCCCAAGAAAGGGCGTTCGTTGTAATTTTTTTTCGGAAATTTCTTATACAGTTCTGGTTTAATTGATTTTATGATTCGCCAATAAAAATTAGAAAATAAAAAAGGACTTTTAAAAATACACACAAGGATGCTAGCTCGCAATTCGTGCACGGCTCATTTGTCCTTTTGAATTACCAGTTATTCTGTGATTATCAACGAAATTACCTCTATTTTGTCAAAAAAGGATGTATATGCTGTGGAATCTGACGCAATTGCTAACATTCCTGCGATGGTCTGCTGTTTATGATGACTTTTTCCAATATTTTATTTAAATTCTGAGGTACATTATCATTTTCATCGTTAGCAGGGAAACATTTAGCATATCTGTGAATTTCTTATTATTCATGTCGTTGTCAGAGATCATCATTCGATCGATTATTATTTTTAGTTGAAGCGCATACGTTGCTTAGCTCACAGCGTGATGATCGGTTTTATGAATGTTCTACCCGATTTCATTCTCAAATCTTGTGGGGGAAATAAATAATATGAATATATTGAGTGATATTGGGTACGATGTGGCGTAAGTTCTGAATATTAGTTAGCCCCTTGCTCTGAAATGACGAGGCTAGCTCGTCATGAATTTCCGATGCCAATTCGTGCAATGCCGAGTGTAACTTGTCTTGAGATTTTCATAATTTTAGCATAATTAAGGGGTACAATAAAAATATTTTGAATTTCAACAATGTAAAAACATCCATTATGTACATAAATAAATCACATTTCATGAAATATGATTCTTTGGAAGGAATAAAATAATTTTACACGAGTTGCGAGGGCTGTGCTCTCGATGTTCTTATACGGGAAGAGAAAAATATGAAATAAAAGTCGAATTTTTTGTCACTGTTCTACGTTGATTACGAACTACAAAATATAATTTCGTTACCTACCACTCCGTTTAAAACGAACCACAGGAAAAATAAAGAGAGGATAGGAGCACGATATTCAGAAAATAACTTGAAGCGGATGGGGTTAAATCTCACAGAAATCGTGAGGAAATATTGCAATGTTTCATTCAAATAAATTATACAAAGTAAAATTGATGAAGTTTTATGGCGATGAAGATGAATTTGATCGTTTCAATTACTGCCTCAAGTAGTGGCAAAAAGGGTTATCATTCCCTTCTTTCACGCGCTGAATATTATTACGTTCTGAGATAGTAACGCGTGAAAGAAATTCTGCTTCCTTCAGGCCGCCTACTGGTTTTGCCTCGGCGGTGGTATATCTATGCAACAAAAAAAGTATCGCCACTGCGCATCAGAGTGTAATTGTGTAACGGCCTTCAATTACTCCACTTAATCCTTTTGCCTTCATAGGAATGCGCATCGATGACTTTAAGCTTCAAAAGAGCCGGTTTACGTCGCATAGAGGAGAAGCGAATTGATAGTCTCTTAATTCCGCGCCCGGATAAATTTCGCAGCGGCCTCTAATGCGACTTTTATGCGCGTGCATACAGTCTCTCTCTCTCTCAGAATCTCTCACTACTCTTAGAAAGCCGTAAAAGGATGGCTCTTTGTAAATGTATGTGCATATTTTACCGCTCATCGAGCCGTGAGTATTGCCGGGTGGTAGGGAGAGCTGCATGCGGTCTTCGATAATGGTCAGTAATACCTTCGGGAGCAAATCTCGTTACTCCCGATGCACACTGCTTCGACGGCTCGCACTCGTTTGGTTTCTTGCAGTTAGTCCCTTGACGAATCGGAGGGGAGAAAAAAAACGTTCGTAATGTCGAAACTGGTCACCATCGCCGGTGCCTTCGATGTTTCCACCGCTTTGGAAGCCCGCGGAAGTGTTCTTAAAACCAGTGAATACCAGTGATGGCCACAGAAAGCCATAACCAGTAAAATTTCAATAGTTTCGTTCCCGGGAGCGAAATGTAGAAACGAAACGAAATGGATTTAAACTCGGGGAGCTAAACTCTGGGGCGAAACGAAATCGGAGTCAAAACTATTTCGGGTCGAAACTAAACTAAAACTCTGGGACGAAGCGAAACGCAGATAATGTTTCGCACCGGAGGGACCATGTGCTTCGCCATCGAACAGTATAGTCACAGTTTAATTAGGTTTCTACCCACACACCGAGTACGAACAATGATATAATATAGTAGAGGTTCGGCCTACCGCCATTAGATGCATGGGGCGCGCATATTTTTACCACTAGCAGGAGAACGGTGAACGCAAACTGGCCATTCGATTTTTAAGTTCAGTGTTTCAATCTCTCCACAAGAATGTCAAAGGTCGAAACTCCGAAACTATTCTCTCTTATCTCCCTCCGCTCAACTTTTGGGATCGAAACTAAACTAAGAGCAGCGGAGTTTAGTTAGATTTAGTTTCCTTCCCGGGAGTAAAGTGTCGTCCTGGGTCGAAGCTAAACTTCTGGGTAATTTTAACTTCGTGCAGGAACGAAACTTAACCTGGTTCTCGTATTTTCGTTTCCCTCAGTGTCGAAACGATACATTTTCGCTTCGTTTCACTTGCCATCCCTGGTGAATACAGGCCGCCCTTGTGCAGTGTGTTTCAGGAGGAATCTGTAATACTTCAGGAGGTGTTACGGGAGACAATTTTAATCATTCTTTGTCCATATACATGGGGTCGCAACTAGGTATGTGCGAGTACTCGAAATTCGAGTCGAGTCGATTAGTCGGTTCTCGACTCGAGTGTTTCGAGTAGCAAGCATTACGAATGTCGAATCGAGTAGTTTCTGTTACAGAGCTGTCGAGGCCAGTAATTCAGTTATTAACTTGTGCATATAATCTTTATTACTATTGTGCAAATGCCTTTACTCAGGTCTCTTCCAAGCCGTTTGGATACACATGTTAATTAAATTTTCGAAATATTACTAGGGGTTAATTCATTTAAACTATGCTTCAACTGCTTAAGATACATAGATTTCCATTCATCTCCTAATGCTGACACAATTATCATCAACGTTCCTCATTATTTTTTCCCTTTTTACATGCGTTGTTCTATTCCCTGGTCCAGATATTATCATACTCGACTCGGCTAGATACTCGTGAGTATTTTTCAACTCGACTCGAAATAAAAAAGTACTACTCGCACATCCCTAGTCGCAACTCATTAGTCACTGAGCTATGGCAACCCAAACAATGTTTTTGGATGCACTTTGTAGTTGCCATGAAAACTGTTTTTCTGGGATTTCCGGCCTTTTCGTCTTTATATTTAATACTCTTTAAGGACACTAAATAATTGAGATTTGGACGAAAATATGCGATGATAATTGTCTGAAAATATTAATCTCAAAGTGGGTGAGATTGCCCAATCATATTGTCCCATTGAAGAGGACAGTGCTTAAAGGAAGGGGAGGCTCCGAGAATACTTCAGTAGTGCTCCTTGGAAACCTACCTTAATCGGTCGAATACTATAATAATAATTGTTGATACTACATCTACGTAATACTCGCAAGCCACCTAAAGGGCGTGTGGCAGTGGGTGTTAGGACACCAGCCGTTTAAAAAAATAAAGTACTCTAAGGAAATTACAACTAGCATTTATTAAAGTCCTTTATGGTCCGGGGGAAAACGAATGCCCGTATCTATCCGTCCGGCAAAGCATTTCTCTTGATTTAACGCTTCTGTCGGAAAGCTAGCTGTAATCTCTCGTTCAAGTTTAAAGATTAATTATTTCATACAATTATAATCGAAAAATTTCGTCCAACCTAAATTAATAAATTGTCTTAAAAATCCAGAGTATTATATGAAATATCGAAAAGGCTGGACACCTAAGAAAAACCTTTTTTTCTTAGGTGTCCAGCCATTTCCAAAAAACCGTTTCCATGGTAACTGCAAAGTGCATTAAAATGTTTGAGTTGCCATAGTTCAGTAACTAAGAAGTTGCGACCCCGTGTTTATGGACAGGTAATGCTGAAAATTGGCTCCCCTACCACCTCCTGAAGTATTTTTCAGATTCATCATGGAACACCCTGTATCCTTCATTTTTCCTTGTAAGTCCATTCCGTCAATATGACCGAAATACTCCAAGGGTGGATCGGTATTCCCTATGCATACAATGGATGAGGCTAAAGTGAAATTTAATAAAGTACGGAAAGATATCAAGAAGAATCTTTTTTAAGAAATGAAAGTATCCACCGCCATTTGTACTCTTTCAACTTGACTAAATCATTCTGCTTCCTAACTCATTTATTTTTAAATTTCATTTTAAAATCCACAATTTCTCTAGGGGTCGCAGTGCGACGTTTGTACAGACAATGTTTTGGTCATAAAAAAGTTTAGTCGTAAAATTTTATTGTTTTTTTTAGCAATAACTGATTTGAGAGGGTGAGAAGCCGAGGGGTACCAATGATTTTCTTTCTAGACAGAATTAGGTACAGAGATTGATAAAAGAAATACACAAAAGCTTGGAAAGCATAGCTGACATCGAGTGGAAAATCAAATGCCCTACTAAATATCTAGTTGATATCGTTCGTTTTCTTTTCCTAATTTCCGTTCATAACTCTGTTTAGATAAAATAATCACTTTTACCCCTGGACTTCTCATCCTCTCATATAAGGTGCTTCATAACCCAATGGAGCACAAATGTAATCGTTGGCACCTCACCTAATTTTCTTTATCTATAAGTTGGACTTCCGCCGTCGCCGCTCGAGTTTCTTCCGATTTTGGAATCTCGCGTGTATACGGAATACAGGTGAAATAAGGTCGTCCTAATAAATCCATCATTTTTCCTTTAACCTTGTCACCTTATTAAACCAATATGATCGAAAACCCACATCGGAGAATCAAACGCCAATTTACTATTTTACCTATTCCAAAGTGATGGATTTTTCATTTTAAAATATATATCCTATATATTTTTTACTTCCTTTTGACTGTGGGTTGGAATAATTGGGCGTCCTATTTATTTCTACTCTACTAATTATACTAATTTGACTAGCGATCAAAAAATCTGTTTTTTTATATTTTAATTTCTTATCCAGATTTTATATTGATGGTCATCTAGGAAATTTCTGTATGTAGAAAAATGATTCAACCAGAATTTATTTCTTCTGAACAAAAAAGTAATATAAGGTGCGTAATAAATCGACAATTATAGTAATCTAATGGACCACACCTTTCTATTTTCGCTCTCTAGAAAAGGGATATGTTATATTGCTATATGATAAGTTGATATATGTTCCTCGGTCGGAAGAGCTGATTTCGCTCTTCCGACCTCGGTATCTCTGCCGCTTTAGGAAGCCCGCGAGTGCACGAAAGCCTTCGCAAAGCCTTCTTGAGTAATTCTTTTTTGTATGACCTTGCCATTCTATTTCATTGACATAGCCGAAATCTCATATCGTATTCGCCCACGGATAGCGTGGAGGAAAAATTCCTCGAGCAAACGAATGTGATGCCATTTTTTAGGAATGTGTCAAACACGAAATATTACAAAAGAGGATCCTCAAGCAGGCTCTAAATGTATTTTCACCCAACCGCGAATTTAAAACTTTGCGTGTCATAGACGAAATATTACGTCCTGTAAATCTGTCTGAAGATTGCCATGGATTGATATTACGTCTTTCTATTTAACTGGCTTTGTATGCGTGAAGCCGTAATATTTCGCCCGTGGTACTTTTCCAGTTTACTGCTTAGTGGTTCTGTTTTTTTTTTCAAAAATCAACTGCTCGATGGAAAAAGAGTTCACTTTATGTCTTGAGGACGAAAACTCCTCTGTAGCTACCGGCATCCTTATCTTAGGCCACTTTGTGTGAAAATTCTTGTCACATGTTGTCACCCACCGCGAATTTAAATGTGTTTACAAAATTCACCACTCGCGTCGCTAACGGACAAAATGATCCGATTTTCACGTAGAAATAAGGTATAATTTGCTGTTTTAATATAAATTTATATACCTACATGATGATGTAATCTATCAAATTCATAAAAGGTGAATTCTATTTCTCTTAATTAAAAACATTATACTACAAACTATTGGAAAAAGTGAATTATACAGACGCTGCCGCATTGCAGAAAAAAGTATGCTAATCCTCGAAATTACTAGCATTATGCTGCAATATATTGAAATAAAGTCGATCGCATAAAACTCATCACCGCCCCGCGGACATTTTTGAAAACCGATTAAAATGCGTTTGAAGTGGCAACAGAAATCAGTCTACAGTGGGATGGAATTGGGCCTCCTCTATGCAGTCCCTATGGTGTCAAAATATCCACCATTCATTTTTTGACCTGCAAGCAAAACGATTTGGTTTCGTGTGCCATTTGCTTTGGAAACCTTATTTAAAAGTGCAGAATTTCGCTGTGAATCTCATGGAAAAATTCGTATACTCAATTATCCGCTGTGGAATAAATATTCTACTACATTTTTTTTCTTTGGGCAGAAAACTCATACTTCCTACCACAAAGTTTCACAAATTTAAAAGTAGATACCTCAACTTCCTATTATTGCTTCCTCTAATTTGGCCACCTCGATATATATCGGCCGCTTTTGGAAGGAATGAGCTGAAGACCATTGAACTCAAAATTAATTTGGACCAGACTACATGAATTTAAAAAAATGGACCGCGAATGCTTAAGGAAGTATCAAGTGGAAATGAATTTATGCCAGTAACATAGGAATATCATATTTCAATATAATCCGTTAGCTACCCTTGATTTATAGTCATCTATTGTGAGTCGGTGTCAAGTATAAAATTTAGGAAATTGTAAATATGTCTACCACTTTTTGAGGAGGAGTTAAGCAAAGATATTGGTATGTTGTTGAAGTGATTGAAAGTTAAACAAAAATTACGCTAAATTCAACTAAAATGTCTAGGAATTGTGTAAAATTATGGTAATCCTATTTTTTTAAATCTACATGCTGTCTACCCTTGTTTGTTTTTTTACGTCAAAGGACGCCGCTTATAAATTTTTCCTTCTAAGGAATATTATAATAATGCCGTTGCTATTAATGGCTCGGTTGCCGTAACATTCTTCAAAGATTTTTCTCTTCTACTCTTTTGATGACCTCGCGTGGTGTTTTAAATAGTTTGCAGTAACATAAAGCAGTGCTAGCAATGTATAGGAGAGAGGAAGGTGATAATTTTTTGAATGATTGAATACATTTCGTAGCTACGCGAGAAAGAAGACGGTTTTAAAGCTTGAAGTGATAAAGTTTTTTTTAATTTAAGGCCAATAAATTTAATTTAATAAAATTGAATCGAGAAGAAGTTAAACCACCACCTTAGCAGCAAACAGTTGATTCTCTTTAGTCACAGGAAATCATTTGCATTAACTAAAATTTGATGGAATTGATTTTAGGTTAAATAGTCTATTATGTGTCGTAATTCATCAAGAAAAGCTTGGAGTGAAATTGACTGTAATTGAGAGGTATTAGAATAAAGGACGACCAGGTGTTCATGAATTCTTGAGCAATAAGATATGATGTAACAGTGCCTATTTCTCGCCTGGGGCAAAATTGATCGCAAATCAATCGCATAGGATGGTGTCGATTCGACGTATTCCACCGCATGTTTCGTCGAGGATCGCGGATTGCATAACGTGCCTTCCAAGATTTCGCCGAGTAGATGTTCCCGCGAACGTGACCGTTCGAGACTTGCTCTGTTGTAGGTCTCACGCTTCAGCGATACACCACGCATGGTAGAACGCTGATGGACAATTCGCTTGAAACCGATGCGTCGAAGGCTCTTTCTTGCGACCTCTGATCGGTGCGTGGAAAGATGGATGGATTGACGAGGACCATATTGAAAAGTTACATCGGAATGCGAGATTATTAGAAAATCGATAATAGGGAATTACGTTAGCTAATGTCGGGACGATAACATTCATGAATTCGGGGCCAATAAAAAAATATCACGATAAATTACAATATATATAATAAATATAAGAAATACCAAGAGAGGCCACAAAAAACTTAAACACAAATAAAAAGGACATTCACGCGTAAGGTTTCGATTTTTCGACCGTTTCGGTCTTCATCTGGAAGGAGACAAGTAACCTTACGTGTGAGTGTCCTTTTATTTGTGTTTAAGTTTTTTGGGTCCTCTGTTGGCATTTTTTATATTTATATCTCCTGTGGTGTCCTTCAAATTTAATATATATAATAATATATAATATATATATATATATATAATATATATAATATATATTTAATATATATTTTTATTTTACATAATGGTACATGAAATTTTAACAGCTTAGTTTTTACAAGGTGGAATATAGGCAACCCCGCGTTAAGGACCAGTGTTGGGGTTGCCACCTCTTAAATTAACAAACCTAAAGCCGGCTGGTGCGGCCAAAACAAAAGAATATGCCCGAAAATGAAAAGGAGACTTCGTTGCTTTCCACAGATTTATTACCATAGAGGTCATTATCAAGATACCTTGATAATGACCTCTATGGTTCGAAACATGTCGTACGGACGAAATAAATCTGTGGAAAGCAACGAAGTCTCCTTTTCATTTTCGTTTATTAATTTCCACATAGTTGAGCCGGAAACCATTGAATGTGTGATAAATATGCCATAACTTATATGTCAAAGTACGCTTTTCTTTAATTTGTGTTCCTTCGAGAATATTGTGAAGGATTGAAACATAAAACATATTAAAACAAATGCATTAATTACCATTATGCATAGAAAAGTTCCATACAATGTACAGTAATGAGACTAATAACATACAATGTTAAAATAATTATATTTCACCCAAAAATATTCGTGATGCATCTCCCGGTAAATAATCGTCTCGTATGAAAATGTATCTCGATATATCTGATCATTTAGGATGATATATCGCGATATTTTATCGATATGTTTTTAGCTGTCGTGATATTTTTATTTTTACATCGGGAGGTACGTTGCAATGTGGTTCGGACAGCACTGTAACTCCATTAGACAGAATCAAATATCAGATTCCCGATGTATTTAAACATCTTGATGTTTTCCTATTCATTGATTTATCGTCCAGCTTTAGAAAGGACGTCCAAGAGAAAGTGACCATTCTAAGCAGCGAGGGTCGAGTTGTTATCGGCGTCGCGTTTCAGCGTGGTTGAATACGGATGGTCAATTCGCATGAAACCCGTGCGTCTATAGCTTTTTCTCGTGTTACTGTGCTTGCTCGACGTGCGGGAAAGGGGGAGGGCATTCGCGATACCACAATTTTCCGCGACTCTTTCGAAATCGTCGGAGAAGAGGCTCGAAGACTCCTCGCCGAAGCGAAGACGAACGCCGCCAAGTCGGCTCTGACCGAATAATCATCCCGTAATTCTCCGATGACCTTTGAACAGAATGATCGCGATGGTATCCTCTTCGTGGAGAGGCCGATCGCTATATAGCTTCGCATAGAGTTGCGAAATCTCGACTAGACGCCACTTACATCGGCTACGAACATGAGGTTCCCACGTATCTTAGAGGTTAGTTTCATAAATAATACACAGCTTGGCAATGGTAAGAAGCTTATTACTCTTCGATCGCTCTAATTTTTTTATCCGCGCAGTGGGTTTAAATTGAAACAAGCTGGCCAAAATCTCATTTTTTTGCTTTAATTATCCACGATCAGTGTATAATACTACTACTACACTGACATATCCAGACAACCTAGCAATGCTTTAGATTTTAATTTTAGGTGAATTCTTTCTGTTCTATGCTCTGCTTCGAATGATGTCAAAAAACATGCTACATTTTTTCGAAAAATCCATGTTTCTTCTCTTGGTGAGCGGATAAAATAAAAAGGCATTTCTTTTTTATAATGTATTACGATAAAATACATAAATTAACTTTTATTTCGGTATTTTTCATGGAATATATTTCTTTCCTTGATACTATTATGTATTACTTCAAAATATGCTGTTTTGTACAAGAATTTTAAATTAGTCAGACCAAAAAATATTTATCTACGCGTACGCGGTTTTAAGGGAAAATAGTGGTCAAAAGTTCCCCCATTTCGTGAGGATCCACGCAGAATCTTGGCGATGATATCATGTCTGAATCAACCAATCAGGCGCGTATACAAGGGGGACAGAGGGTTTCGGCCCCCTCCCGAAATGAGGAAAATGTTTCGCGTTTGAGCTGTCTACTGTCCGTCGCATAGAGCTGAAGTAGCTATCCCCGTCCATCTGCTAGCAGTGTCGAATTCTATTTCACATTTTTCACATTTGTTTAAACATAAAACGATACGGAGTACCTTTGTTAAAATTTACTCCACCTGAGCTTACATTTTTAAATACTTCTGTTTCAAAAAAATGCCAAAAAATGCGGAATTTTTGCGTGAAATCTTTAATATTTCCTCCCCTAGTGTGCAGATAAAATTATAAGATATTTCTCTTATACAATTTATCACAATAACTAACATGAATTGTATTATATAATTTATATCTATGAACTAATTATCTTATTTTTAATTTTTTATAAATAATAAAAATATAATAAATTAATTTTTATTTTAACGACATATTTACATGTGAGCAAAGCCTCCACCCGCTACCCAAAACATTGTCAGTATGCGCTCTGTATTAAAATATCGCACTTGCAATAGTATGAAATCAGCGTAATATTAAAAATTAATTGTATTCTGCATGAAATCTAATAAAAAGAATATTGATGAGGCCATTGATTGTAGGGAAATGAGATTACGATTGCAGCAGATGCATTGTGAAGACTGAAATAAAACCTTGTTATAAACACGATGTAATGGTTTCTTTTTATTTTGTCATGTTTGCCTTGTGAAGGTAAAATTACCGTCTCCTAGTGGCAGTCGCCCTTATGTACGTCATCCGTCTGCATAACTCGTTAGACAATTCATGAGGTCACACGTCTGAGTGATTTAAATTTCCTTTCTTCCTTTTTTTACCTTTTTTCTTCCTAGTTTAGAGGCTGAGGTCATCGTTACTCGCTCCCCGACGGGTTAAACAGTGTCAAAGATCGCCATCGTCCCTGCTGGTGGCCGTAAAACGTTGACCCCCATTGAATAGATTCGTGGTAATCGGCAGTCTCGTGATATATTTGCATGTGGAGTAGTATAAATCCCCTTAGTCCGAATACCGTGGGTAGATTCCCCAGTTTTATCAGAAGATATCTCATTATTATTATTATTATAGTATTCTACGGATCAAGGTAGGTTTCCATGGAGTACTAAAGAAGTAATCTGAGAGCCTCCTTTTCATTCGAGCACAGCCTTCTTCAATTCACTGTAAGGCCTACTCCCTTACAATCTATTTTAAAATCCTATTCTCTTCCTTCCCCTCCCTCGTTTTCACAACATTCAATACCCATAATTCTTTTTTCATTTCAGCAAACAGGTATCACTAACTTATGATGAAATCCCTATGGTTTAGCATAGGTGAGGTGATTGAAATGAATTTATATCTGATAAGGAGGACATTGAGGAAGTTCAATAAATTCTCATGGTGCGTTTATTAAATGAAATGAAACCTATTCTAGCGTTTGAAAGGAGTGACGGAGGGGGGTTGGAGGCCAGGAAATTCTTTTTAGCTTACTCGGGTGTTTTCAAGGGCCGTGAAGCCATTTTCGGCACCAGTATCCATACAATTCTGTCCCTGTGGTGGGCACCTAAATCGGTAGAATACTATAATAAATAAAAAGGGGTGTTATGGAGGGCCAGAGCATAGAGCCAAATGGCCAAAATCGCATTTTTTTAATCGCATTTTTTCGTGATGTTCCACCATCTAGAAATTATTTTTTCCATACGCCAGCCGAAAGGTATTAAAAACACCTCCAGAAAACGTTTTTTCTTTTTGGCCCTCTCAAACATATTTTATGAAAATATGTTTGAGAGGGCCATGCGTTAGAAATTTTCAAATCGACGCCATATCTTCTTGTCCCGCTCAAAGTTCTTGAAAACAATTGGAAATCTGCTCCTTTAAATAAGGCTTTAAATTCCACAAACCGCATTAAAAAATACGCCTCCTTGACCGAGATATTTAAAATAAAGAGTGAAAATCGTATTTTCGATCTAGCCGGCCCTGGTGGGCCTCTAGCGGGCTGGAAATGTGGGGAGGTTTGTCCTATTTTATTCCAAATCGCATACCCTAAGTACGGGAAAAATCCCGAAGGGGGGACTTTTTACCCTCTTATCCAGCTATGCCCTTTTGCATATGACTTAATCATTTTTCCTTATGATATAAATATTATTAGAGTATTCCACCGATTAAGGTAGGTTTCCATGGAGTACTAAAGAAGTGATCTGGGAGCCTCCCTTTACTTCCAGCAATGACTTCTTCAATTCACTGTAAGGCCTACTCCCTTTCAATATATCTAAAAAGTCCTATTATTTTTCTTCCCCTCCCTCATGTCCCTAACATTCTACCCTCTAACACCATTTTCAAAATCCCCTCTCCGCTAAGTACTCGCTGCATCCAAACCTTCTGTCTCCTCCGTATCTCATCTAATGGGGTTGATTTATTGCTGTTATATAAAATTTTGAACTAGCAACGGTCACGAGCTGAATATAACTTACGTATTATTCATTAGCGGCATTGTAGAAGGTTAAAAATTTTGTTATTTAAGATTATTTTGAGAAGGAACAGATACGTGAATATTATGTCCGATCAGGATTTTAATTAATTCAATTTTGTACCTGGGTATCATATCTGAGCTAATCTCAATTTTGAAAGTATTTTCCGGCAATGTGACCTGAAGGTTGGTTATAACACATTCTAATAATCTTATTTTCTCTTTTCAGGTGAGTTCTACGATTTGTTCCGGAATTTTTAACCTAAAGATAGAACTTCTATGCGTCAAGGTAAAATAATACATGAATATATTCTACATAATTAGAAGCTGAGAATGAATGCAATGGTAAGTGCAAATATTTTTTTTAGCTATTTGCCAAAATACTTCCTAGGTAATTCATGGAAACCTAGGTAAATCGGTAGAATGCTATGATATGAATCATTGAATCAATTGATAATTAGTGAATAATAATTGGTTGATCAACCGCCTGATGATGTACTGCAACGTGATGGAACTGGACAAGGATGAATTCTAATAGTAAAATAGCGGCAATGCTAAGTGTGTGACATTGAAAAAATATGTGCTTGCCGGGAAGCATGGGTATTCAAAATGAATTGCCCTCTGCATTCCCCTTAATCGAGATTTATCGTGCTCGAACTTGGCGTTCGGGATGATTTTTCGCTCTCAACGGCCCGCAAGAATTTTTAATCATCACCTTCAATTAGTCCACGCTTTTAAGGCTGGTGAGAGGGTTTTTTTTGCTGTTGGTGACGGCGTCCGAGGTGCGAAATAGGAGCCGAACATCACTCACAACCTTCGTTGAGGAGCCGTTGGATGCTGAGCGAGATGAATGGACCATATTATTAGCTCTTACCCGCGAGACTTGAGGTCATCCTTCGCAGACTGGCTTCTGGGAGCGGACGGAAGCTATTTAACATGGTCGATTCGAGGCGCCTATTCGTCGCGCCGCGCGTTTAAACTGAGTACGTTGAAGCTTCCAATTTTTTTCGCCTCAATTTCAAAATTAATCGGGAGAACATTTAACTAACTTTCACCTCGGATTCACCGTTGATGTCGGTACCTACACTTATAATTAATAGCGTAAAGAAGCCTTATTTTTCGAAAACTCCTCCAAGTATCGCGAGCTAATTAATAGGAACTCCATTTTCGGGGAGGATACTTTTATTTCCAATGAAATTCTCTTTTAAGATGCCAGTAATAGTTAATTAAAGCTTTCTGCTGTTATGCAAACGACACTGTTTACTTCTGGCATACGATACTAATTACTTCTGCTCTCATCACTCACATCAATTCGTCCTCTTCCCTGTTCTAAAAATGATTCTCAATTTTCTCTTGTTTTCAATTAATTCATGCCAATAACGTAGGTACTTGCGTCGGAAAATTGCTTAATCGGAAACACCGCACTAAATCAGTCTAAAAGGCTCCTGTTTTTCACTCTAGGTGATGATTACAGTTAATTATTTTCTGAATCAAGGTTTAGGGGAATCATTTTTCGGAGGCAATTGAGGAACTACGTTTCCCTAGTTTTAACCTTAGGGATGTGATAAAATTTTTAAAACGAATAAAGTATTATTCTTTGCTACAGCCTACTTGTAACAGAACTTGGTTTTCCTTTCTCAACTTCTGATATTCTAAGTCGAGTTCCGTGGTTTTAAGTTTGCTCTGAACTAGTAGACGCTCCTTTCAAATTGTTATCTCTTTAGTTATGCTGAGTCGAGTCGTTGTAGTGAACTAGGCATTAATGCCCTGTTTTAATTCGAAGTGGACCTTTGAAGTGGATATGGTGCTATGTTCAGCTTAAGTAAGTGGGGAAAAAATAATCATTGACTAATTAATATATTGTGTAACTAATTTGTTTGCTACTGAGCCATCATTGGCTCAGGTATACTTCGCCTCAGGCTCTTATCTTCAGTCCTTTATTCTTTGCAAGGGGAAGTAATCTATTTCGAAATTTGCAGTATGATATAAAATATGACTTTAAGAAGCTTCCAATGGGAAAACTAAAACTATGTTTATGCAATCCGTGGTACATATTTAAATCAATTTAATGTCAATATCGCCCCTTCCGCGATCTTCCTCCAGCAGAGAAACATCGTAGTAGAATACCCGTAGATATGAATGGGGTTATATTACCATTAAACCGGGGGTTTCAAAGGAATAGTGGGGTTTCATCGCCTTATCGTATTTATTTACCTACTATTTATTATAACCATGGGCGTACCCAGCGAAGGGCGGGAGGGGGGCAGCGGCCCCCTCTCCCCCCCCCCCCCCCAGAAACAAAAATCGCAAATTTCTCTAAGGAAACTAAAAATTTTTCAAGCAAATAATTTTAAAAACTAATGAAGAGCTGTTACAGTTTCCTTAAAATGTTGATTTCATTCACCTTTTCCATGCGTTTTCATTTTAAATCTTACCTACAACTTGAACAACAATAGCGTGTCCCCATTTTTATAACCATGTCCCCAACCATGCTTATAATTCGTTACACTTAATTTACTGCTATGAATGATGAATCAAATGAAAGAGTAACTCAAATAGTTATGCTTGTTAGCAACAATACACTTGTGCATCCAATGTTTCCGCCGCCATCCGTTAGAAAGCACCAATAGCAAAGATGGCGACTGCAAGTTTGCAAAGACGGAATCTGAAGTTACTGTGCAAAGCGCGTTCCACATTAAGTTTCGTCGTAATCTTCCAGGTGATATTAACATTCTTACCTCATCTACCAGCTGACCTTTCCGAAATGAGGAACAGGAATGAAGCAGCTGCTACAACAATTACTCGGGGGACACTAATCATCGTTTGGGAAGAGCTCGCATATGGTCTTTACGTGTAGTACATTGAGGCGAATAGTGCCTACATAGAATACTTTTAGGGTTTTATGTAAAGCATTTTGAGTTTTTTTTATTTTCGGTGTAATTTGTAGTTAGAATAAATATAATAAAGCGTTATAAACCCGCTATTCATTTTCAAATACTGGGTATTGCGCTATAGTTGCATCGCGTGTCAAATAAATCCAGGCGTTGTAGTAAATCTTTCTATCTCTAATACCTATCTCGAAAACTAAGACCCATTGGACGCTAGAGCAAAAACAATTATCTCTTGCGATCGAATTTCCTGCCACGCTGCGAAGTTCGAACGCGATCTAGTGGTAACACTTGTGTACCTTCCCTTGCTAGTGGTGTTCCACTCGTGTCAGAAGTTCGTGACTAAGTGCGACACTCAGTAGGAGTGTGATAACGAAACGCCCGTTAAAGGGGGGGCGTGGGATTGCATGCGTAGACGTCCGGCAACGACGTTCGCGGTTCTTCCCGAAGCGCTGTGAGACGCTCTCCGTCTCGTTATAAGGCGAAGACGGAGGTGTTTGAGTGAACGCCCCAATGTCGACAACACCCCTCCACCCTGAGGGTGTCTGTCCCCATTAATTCCTGCTCGCGTCCGCGACCACTTGTCGCTCGTGAGTCTAAGACCGAGGAGAGGCCAGCTGATTTCTGTTGCCACTTCGGTCGCATTTTAATCTGTTTCCAAAAACGTCCATATTGCAATGATGAGTGCAATGCGATCCACTTTTATCCAATAATTTGCATTATAATGTTTGTCGTTGCGAGGAATAGCCTACTAGAATATTATACCTTACTTCCCCGTGAAATTCGGATCGCTTTTTCCGTCAGCGACACGAGTGGCGGCTTTTGCAAATCCATTTAAATGCGTGGTGCGTGACAACACATTTAGAGGCCGACTTGAAGATCCTCTACTCCGATCCTCTAAATCCGTAGATTCAAGCGTGCTGGAGTGGAATTTTTCATATTGAAATAAATACTTAAAGGTATGAATGGTATGCAGTGCATTCATTTCATTAAATTTTTAGCTGGAGTTGGAGAATGTAAGGGGGGGAGGAGAGGGGGGGGGATGACCTGAAGAAAAAATTGAACGGAATAGAGGTCTCTAACGGAACGGAAATGAAATCTCTATTCCGTTCAGTTTCTTCTTCAGTTTTTTCCATCTCTTTCTCCTCCTCTCTCCAATTACTTCCCCTACTCCAGTTAAAAATTGTACAAACTAAATGGAATGCACTACACATCATTTTTTCCTTGAAGATAGCGTAGTAACATTGAAGCATAATAATAGGTAATTAAATTTTGTTATCGTGGAAAATTGCAAGTGTTCATTTCAATACATTTTATATGAGATGCAGAGGAGAGAGAAGATATGGATGTACTTAGCGGGGAGGGGATGTTGAAAATGGTGTTAAAGGGTAGAATCTTAGGTAAGCGTGGGAGAGAAAGGAAGAGAATAGGATTTTTAGATAGAATGGAAGGGAGTAGGCCCCACACTGAATTGAAGAAGCGAGTACATGAAAAAAGGGGAGTCTCCTTGAATACTTCTTAAGTACTCCTTGTAAACCTACTTAAACTCCTTAAACTCTCCTGAAACTACTCAAGCTCTCCTATCTGTCACGAGGCTAGCTTTTTCCTGCCCATTCTCAGTGTCTTTTCCGTAAATTTTGATTCTTGTTTCTTCTCATTATACTGCTTGCATGTCCTCAAATTTATGAGCGGTTATCTGGCCATTGTAAAATGTCCACACGGATCAGTGGCGGATCCAGGATGGGGACAATGGTGGCTGGGGACTCTGGAGGGAGTAATATTCAACAAAGTTTCTCTCCCTTTGATCTGTGTTGTAGGTGCCTTTTTGTAAACTAGGGGTGGTCTGATAAGTTCTCCGTCTTGTCAATTAATGGTAGAACTGATATCTTCAGCCTACCAGGAAACCTACCAGCAGAAGTGGGGGTCCGGGAGGTAACGAAATTTTGGAGAATTTTTCTATGCTTGTGACAACATTTTAAGGCTGTCTCATTACTAATTTTCCAAAGATTACTCCAATTATCCAAATTATTATTCCAAAGATTATATTATAAGAAAGATTATTAGAAGTTATTAAAACAAATATTAATGCAAATTGTGAGTAATTTTACCTCGGTGTAAGTTTCTATAATGCAATACGTTTCTATACCTTATTATGGAGGAAACAGAAGGTATAGATGGAGCGAGTACCTACTTCGCGGGGGTGGGATGTTGAAAACAGTGTTAGAGGGTAGAATGTTCGGTAATCAATGGAGAGGAAGGAAGAGAATAGGATTTTTAGATAAGATGAAAGGGAGTATGCCTTATAGTGAATTGAAGCGGGAAGTGCTTGAAAAAGGCAGGTTCCCAGAATGCTTCTTAAGTACTCCATGGAAACCTACATTTATCAGTAGAATACTTTAATAATAATAATAATAATAATTTCAATGTAAACCAAAAGGATTGCTCTCAAATAATCGCCGCGCTTCGGACATTTTTGAAAAGCGATTAATATGGACCCGATGTGGCAACAAGAACCAAGCGTCAACGGGTCGCACATGTGCTTCCTCTTACGTTGAACCCTTGTACGACATGCTCGAGTAACTCTGTTCGCATCCCGCCAACATGTTTTCTTTCGCTTTCTTTTCCCCCCTTATCTCAGTGCTCGGCCGCAACGGCTGCGTGCCGTCGCTATGAACCGTTCTTAAGATGTTAGAAGAGTCTCCGAAGAGGAGGCTACGACGCTTTTATACATGGCACGTAGGTGTGGTGTACCGCGGTCCTTACAGCTGACGGGGTCCTACTAACACCGCTTCCCTGTCACGCATACCTTCTTGTTAGAGTGTGATTTTCGCTTCCAACTTAAACGCGACCCTTACGAGTTAGCCACTTGCTTTGATGACGCTGAAGTTGGAATTTTCAAACTTTTTTCCAACCGGAATGAGAAATTCAATAGATTTGTATGAAATACCTGGCTGTACACGAAGGCTTTTATCAATTCCAATGAGTTAAGAAGTTATGAGTAACCTTAAGCGATGGCCCAGAATTTCTAGTTTGTAATCATGATCATAAATGAAGCTGGCATGGTCTTCAATATGTAAAATCTTTTGATCCGTACATGTGTTACATAAGTTCCATTCCACGCTATTTTATCGCATCAAAATATAATAAATAAAGTGCTGCATCGATTTTGATAGGGAGAAGATGCTGAATGATCTCAGCTCCGATACACCTGACAAACAATTACTACCACTGCGATTTCATCCATCTTCGGTGATATTTTAGATGTACGAAGAAGATAACTTTATTAAGTATTCTTTTCTTTAACTTTCAGCATACAAAACAATTATTTACTTGCAAATGTATCGATTTTTCTGCAATTTTCAGTTTTCGAAAATAACCACAGCATGAGTATCCATCATATTTATATTTCATATTTATCGGACAGAATTTTTATAAGTGGAAACGTGTGTAATAACTGTTTGTATTTAATAATTTATTTTCCGTCGATTTTACGTTGATTTTACGAGGATCATGAATAGGAAACCTCATTTAATCCTCGCATGCCCTAATATTTTCCTCAGCGTACTCGAGCCAATGAGATTAATATATTGTTATATGTGAATTACTGATTGGACGTATAGTTAATCATGAAAGTTATTCCATGGAATATCAGGACCACAATTGATGTTAGGACAAAAATTCGTGTGGTGTAAACCGCCTCATTTTCATAATTGATTTTATACAAGATTTGATTTATTTCGCTATCAAAAATATGAAATCTCTAAGAAAAACGCAGTTTATTTTAGTGAAAAATATGTGTAGGTCATTTATTAATTTACTTTTAAGCCTCAAAATTTTAAGGTAATATTTCATTGTGGAAAGGTTTTTTTTACCTCTTCTCTTTCTTGACGACCATGCTTTGCAAACATGAAATGCCAAATGGAGGATGGAAACTTTTTATAAAGGCTTTATTTTAGCAGAGAAAGTTGATAACTTTTTCCAACAATAAGTTTTAAATTTAATCAGAGCAGTTAATTCTTATTTATTTTGTGTTCCTGGAAACTTATTTTAATTAATAATTGGTGATCATCATGGGCATTTGTTACGCTTCAGAATAACATTCAAACTTCGAGTAGCTAAGCGAATCATGATGGAAATTACAGTACCGTGCTTTATGAGGCAACTAGGGGTATGTGAAATTCATTTCCAGTAAATCAATCCATTTTCACTGATAGAAATAACACGAATAATATTATTAATATTTCACACCCTTAACTTAATGAAAGCACCACTAAAATTATCACAATCAGCAAAGATAATTACAATGGCATGTCATTTATACTTTTAAAGTCACTCTATTTAATGACTATACTTATTGTGTTAGACATGGAATCCAATTCCAGGAAAGTGATCAGAGAACTGCAAATTTTCGCCATCCAACTTTCGTAGAAATTTCTCGCTAAATAGAACACTCATGCTAAGGTGCTAATTTTGCACCAATAGGACTTTAATTTCTCCAGCCACCTTCGAGATTTCCAGTTAGCCAGTCACTCTGGGAAAGCATTAGGACGTGGAATCACGTCTGCTACCTTGGAGCAGCGCACGTTTGCCTGAAAGGGCCACGAATCGCTTACACGTATTAAAAGAAACACGTGGCCTGAGGGAAAAGGAGTTAAGAGATTGGGATCCGTAGAACTATCCGAATTTTCTCATCCCAGCAATATCTCCCGACATTAATCTCCCTCGTCGATTTCCCTCGCATGTATAGGCCGGGCGTGGTTGTGAACTAATGGTCTCTCCCGTCCCTTAGGGGCAGTTTATCAAGCATTTCAGAATTTTCGGATCGCCTTCGGTGTAAACACGAGCGATTAAACCCCACTGACGTCGCGGAGAAGTCAAAACAGACATCCGAAAAACCAAACGCGGGAGTTATTCCTGGGATTCGCTCCACCTGCGGTAAAAAGGAAAGAAAAGTGAAAATGAAAATGAAATTCCCACAGGCGTCTGGCTTTCGTGCGTTTTTGGATAGTCTCCTTTCGAGTTTTTTGTGAACGAAATTTCGCTAATTTTCAGAACGCCATACGAAATAGAAAAGAATTCGCTTAAGCAGTAATTCGAAAAATCCGCTTCATTGAAGTAGTGAAAAAAACTAATGTATTAATTGCATGCTTGAACATATTAGGCAAGGCCTTCACATATACTACTCCTTCAGCTCTTGGTAACGCAATTGATAACGCTTAACTTGAGTGGATTTATATTTTTTTGCTATTATGAAAGTAACAATGTAGCTAGAGGGTACGTTCACTCACAATCAGACGTGTATGGTAATTATGTAATTATTATTTAAGTTATACCGTATATACCGGTAGGTTTACATGGATTATCATCAACATTAAACCGGCTCTCTCCTACCATCTTGGACATTTCCCTTCAATTTAGAATAAGGCCTACTCTCTTTCATTCCATCTTCGTATTCTATCCTCTCCATTTCTTGCCCAACACTGTTTTCAAAATCCCCTCCCCGCTTAGTACTTCCTCAATCCAATTCTGTTTTCCACGTATCCCATTTTGAAAGCTCTTCCCTCACCCACTTTGTCTAGCACTTCATCGTTCCTCTCCCGCCTCTCCGTCCACTTCACCTTCTCCATTCTTCTCCACACCCACATCTCGAACGCCTCCAGTTTTTTCTCGTCCTCCTTCCTAAGTGTCCACGTTTCCGCACCGTAGAGCATTGCGATGCAGATGAGACTCTTCGGTAGCCTTTTCTTTACGCATTTACCTAGCGATCCTCTCTTCAGCTCTTCCCTGCTCATAAGCGCCTCCTTTGCTAGCGCAAATCTATTCGTTATGTCCTTACTTCGATATACATTTTCCTCCAGTGTGGAGCCCAAATGGTTGAATTGAAATTACGTTCAAGTAATCGTTATATGGAAGGGAGAAAATGAATTACAACCAAAAAATTCTGATACTATCTTTTTCTCATAAGTTTATGGAAAAAAACGCGGAAGTAATCGCCCACTTTTCAGAAGTTAGTTAGAGTTCTCGTTTATGATCTTTTTGAGAGAGAACCACTCTTTTCGGTAATCACTCACTACAGTGTAAATAGCAAAAAACCAAGCGAAGTCGATGCGCGTGACATAGGAGTGGCCTAGAAGAGGTGACCCTCTCGGAATGTGAGCGTTACGTCATCAACTTACCTTATTAAGGGTTAGGGCCGTCGATTTTTCGCCTAGGATGGCTCAAGAAGACTACATGTTAAACAAAAACGGAAAAATAGGTGTCTCTTTATTTTCTCTAGCTCTGTCAGAATCAACTATAAATGAATAGTCTTTAGTTGATTATGGTATGATCATGTGAATCGGTATCAACAGTATCTAAAATTTCCGTATTTTAGGTCTCAGAGAGAGCGTATGTATGATAGCGTTTCCACCTATTCTTACCATTTTTCTGTTTTGATATTTAATGAATGGCTTTCCTTTCTTCATGGCCGAATCCCCGATGGAAGCAAGATGAATGGTTGCTAAAAATATAATTCTTTATCTTTGGGGTCACGAAGTTGTGGGCGACTTTAGATAAACCAGACGTTTGTCATCATTGCCAAACACAATGAGAGTGAAACATTTTTGTTTGTTTTGTCTATGTATCGTTGAAATAATGAAGGATTCATGCTTATCAATCTTATGTTAGCCTAAGTCGGAATACAGTATCTCCCTCTTTTCTTTGACGTGTCAGTATATGATTTATTCCAGATTTAAACAATAAAATATTACTGGTACAAAGAAATAAATTGCTACAGACGATGAAGACATATACAAAATATTTCACTTCGCCTTTGAAATGACAATATTTCAGAATTAACTGAAAAATTGACACGTGGTAGCTATAGCATAGGTGTGGGATCATTGCAGTTTTTTCTCGCCTACTAATGCATTTCATCATTTCTTGAGCATACATATCGTAGCATTAGATTTTTTATTCATGAAATGATCGTATAAATCCATGGCAAGCCCTAATCATGTAATTAAAATATAATTAGTGATTCAATTCAATTAGAAATTCGTGTCATGAATGATCTTGAGAAGAGCGTTGAAAGCGTTATTCATGAGCTTGGTGTGGAAATATTAACTTGTCGGATTTATATTTAATCCATGCGCGATCGTGGTGAGCTGTGGGTAGCACGCTAATTCGCAAAAATCGGCTCGTTTACCAAAATATTTAATTATTTCCCTGTTAAACTCAAAGTAAAAAGACTCCAATGTCTATTGAGCAGTCTCTTGCTCACCGCATGTGTAATTGGCAGCTGAACATCGAAGTTCACGGTGGAGGACGTGGAAAGTTTTAGATCCGCTGTAGTTCCCTGACTTTGGGATCTTTGTCTTTTCAATACTATCTTTTAGCTATCTAAGGGCACAGTAATCTTCGAAGAGAGCAGCAATATTTATGAGTTATTTTATTGATTTAATGCATTCTGAAAAAATCTCAAAAAATCTTCAGTCTCATATGTTTATCTAATTCTTAAATTTAATCATTTATGATGATGAATAGAGGTCCGAGTGATCGACCTGCATATTTGATTTCGAAATTAATTAATTTTTAATCATCAACGTAAATGTTTTCATACTTTTTTTAAATATCTGTGATGCATATGACTTTAAATTTTTACTACATATCCACCCACTATTTATAAATTACAGAGACGCATAGATTAGGTGGCATTAAATTTAGAAAATATTGTATAAGTTTTGACTGGTCACATAGGACTGGACTGGGCATGTTCATCAATTTCAGAAGCACAAAATCAATTATCAATGTTGGCTGCATAAGAATGCATCAATTAATTAAATTATATCACCTCTTGATGTTTTCAAGGTTTCCAAAATTCCGGTGGCGCTTTAAGTTGAGAATGACAATTGAATTGTTCCTTGTCAAAGCACATACCCTAGTATTCTGCCGTTTATTATCTTATGCGACATTCCTCAACGCGCTCTGTCGCTACGTCAGCTTGCGTCTGTCCTTCAAGCGTTCGCCCGTGAACAATCCAGACCGTTGTTAGAACAGTGCCAGCGACGCCTCCGCTATCGTCCATCCTTGAATAGAAATAGCGTCATATAATCCTGCGGGAAAGCATTCCATTCCTCAATCGGCCAATCTATGGCCAGTGTATCTTTGCTGCCGCTGTCTCACTAAGCTCTCTTCAGCGTAGTAACGTTACTTTAGACCCAAGCGCAATCATGAAATGGTATATCCAGCGATTCTGTAAGGGATCTCCAGTTCTATAGCTGTACATTCAGGGTTCCCACTCAACCGTGAAAACCTTAAAACCGTGAATAAGCCGTGAATTTCGTCTACCGTGAAAAAACCTGGAAATATCCGTGAATTTCGTCATGAAATCTTAGAAATCTCTCAAACTTGAATGTAGACCTACGATTGGCAGATTGACGTATGTAAGTATGATATAAATGGAATAGAAAACCCTCAATAACTTTAAGCATAAAATTTGTCGTGTAAAAAACAATAATGGGTTATTGTTGATTTTGACGAAAGATGGAAGCTTCATAACTTTTGTACGTCAAAAGATTAAGAGGAAGAATAAAGAAAGTGAATAAAACTGTAAGTAGTGATATTAAAATTAATTCTATCGCTGCATTACGATATGATTAAAAGAAAAATCGATATTTCGATCATGTTTCAAGGCCGAGTCACGTGGAGATACTGTCCGCGCATTTTTCTGCACACGTGTATTCGAAGCGCAATTATGTATTGGTCCGTGTGCCATGACAGCACATTGACCTTAAGCCTGCTATTGGAAGACATTAACTGTGGCAGAAAATCAGGCACTTCTTCACTTCCCTGCCACCCTGCTCTCTCCGTTTTCCCACTCACACCCTTTAGCCGGACCTGAATTTTGCTAACGATAGGCGACGTCATGAGAGATAGCACTTTCACTGCTGCGTTTGCATTCAAGGCATCTGTCGCGTTTGTTACATTTTTATTTAACGTGCGGCCGATGATTGTTACGTGATCAATATTTCTGCCTAAAATGCCTTATGTACAAACCGTGAATGTTATGACATTTACACCGTGAAAACCTGGAAAAAACCGTGAATTTTATAATGTAGTTAGAGTGGGAACCCTGAAATTTGAAAACACGAAAAATAGTGAGCAGTTGAACATTTTTCTTTCCATCGCGTTACATGGATTGGATTGGAGCCAAGATTTTCGATCACTCGACTACTTCGCCGCAGTTTCAGCGCAACTACAATTCACCCACGTCCGAATTTTCATCTTCCCAATCCAAATATATTAGGGTTACCGAGATGCGACGTCCTTTCCATTATAGCCGACCTGGCTTCCACTGGCCTTGGGTGCGGTGTGGTAAAACTGCACTTGGGTGTGGTGTGTGTGTGTGTGTTTATTACTTTCGGGATAAATATTTCTGGGTGCGAGTAATAATTTCGTATATTGTGTGATGAAAGACGTCTCGGATCCCTCAAGTAATATAAACTTCCTTGAAATCTCAATTTTTCATTGCCCCTCTTTATTACTCGTCTTCTTACGGTAAAAAAAGGTCTTAATCGTAATTTCTCCATATGCGTCCCCCAGATATGATCCTCCTCTCAGAAATTCTGGGGCTTGTCAAACTTTTTTCTGGCAACGGCTTTGATAGCTTATATAAACCGTAATGATGGCGATGCGGGTATTTCAGTTAACTTTTAACCAAAAACCTTTTGAAGCCAGAACAATGTTCCAAGATAGGTTTTTCGCAATTCGTATAAATCACAGCATGAAACAATTAACTTGTACGTAGTCACGCGATCGGGTGCGAAGGTATTGCCACCACGGATGAAATTCGCCACGTAAAAATAATTTGCTAAACCGGGATTCGAACCTGGATTCCCTCGTGTTAGTGGAGTAACTATTAGCATTGCTGACCGCCAATCGGGAGATTCGGTTTTGAACCCGGATTTTCTAGGCTTTGTGATGTATTTATTTACATGGTTTATCGCTATTCGGGATATCCGTGTTCGATCCGGATTCCTTGGGATTGGTTGTGTGACTGTTAGCATAGTTGATCGCCAATCGTGAGATCCGTGTTTTTTTTTATTTAACACACTACCGTAAGCAGCACTGTTCGGCCTTATATCGGGGTTGAAAATTTTTAACAATCAAGCGTGGAAATACATCCATGACTTGGTTAAGGTTAACTTACCCAGGCGGTACTCGAACCCGCGACTTTTGGTTTTGCAGGCGAGGACTTTACCCCGACGCCACCGAGGCCGGCGTGTTCTAATACCAGCTGCGCCAAATGATTATTTTTCAAGGCGAATTTCATCCTTGGTAGCTAATCCCATAAAATAGTTCAATTAAGTCATCTAAGTTGACATAAGACATGCCAAAACGCTACCAAGATGTTAGCCTGAACCGTAAAGGGTCGAACGCCTTGCATTGACAGGTGCATCCGTGGCGAGAGGGTTTGAAAGATTCGAATGAATGAATTTACGGCCTGTTTTAGTGTCGGCATCCTTCCGACCAGCCCAGCTTCCTTACTCCTTCCTCTATCTCTTGGCTCTTCTCGCCTCGCGTCTGCATTCCTTCTGGGATGCGCGAACACGCCTACCTACCTATTTACTCGCGGAACCCATCTCGACCAAGGTTATCCCAGGAGAATGTTATGGCGCGAATCCTGGAACTACTCGTTGAGACGTTGGCTGTTCTCTCTTCTGTATACCGCATGAGCTCAGTAGTTGCGTTCACTTCAAATCCATTCTTCCTTGTAAAAGGATGGTACTATTCAAGATTTTAATATCTTTTTTTAATGAAAGAATGACTTTATTTTCATTCATACGAACTTGGACCTTCTAAGCCTTCCTGAAATACTGGTGTAAGCACCATTGTACGACTCGCTACGGCTTAAGTAAGTACAGCAATCTCTCTTACGGATTTTATTATTGAATCCTAATAGTTAGAGAGCGGTCTGATAATTTAGTGAGACTTAGGGGTTAAAATGATTGATAAAATCACAAAAAAAATGTGTATAGTAAAGGTCGGATGCCATATTATTATCACAAGCTTAATTGAAAGAGATTTTGAAAGTTCCATTCAAAAACCTTACTCACTGCAAGCCGCGCAGCGTTCCGAAGCTTTGACATTGTTTTTAAGTGATTCCCACTCTTTTATAACTGTCCATTTATATGGAATTTACGGCGAACGATGGGAATCAATGGAATCGTGGAGGTGGAGGGCCCTGTGTACAATATTTATGGAGTACACTTTCGCGGTCTGGTGAAGATTCACCGAAGTGGGTTACAGGATATACACCAAGTTTGTTCATCTTCTTAGAGAACAGTTTCGCCGGCATTGCAGCTAGCTTCTTCAGGTCGATATATTGCAGAGAGGAGGTTTTGACCGTATTTTCAATACTCACGTCGGAGCCAGGAGTATTCTCATCGGTCCATATCATCATCATTTGTCAGCAATCCTAAGATTGGTTTAATGCAGCTCTCCATTCCTCTCTCCTATCCGCTAGCCTTTTCAAAGCGACGTATTTCTTCTCTTTTGCATCCTTTATAATCTGTCCTATGTAACTCATTCGGGGCCGTCCCTTGCTCTTCTTCCCTTCCACCTGTCTTCCCACATTTTTTTTCATCAGGCCATCACGCCTACTAATGTGGCCAACTAAATTTTCCCGTAATCTCGTTAACATTTTCATAAGACTTATCTCTTATACCACTCTTGTTAGAACTTCCTCAATGCTTGCTTAGTCGATCCATTTTATCTTCGCCATGTTCCGGTAGCACCATATTTCGAATGCTCCCACCCTTGACTTCTCTGCTGCTGTCAACGTCTAAGCCTCGCTTCCATAGAGAAACATGCTCCATATTGATGGCTTAGTTCTAACAACACGTATCTCAAAAATAGCAACTTTTCAGGAGAGCAAAAAAAAAGATTAATTTCTTTTACTTGCACACTGAAATTTAAAAAAAATAAAAGTTCATAAAAATGAAAAAGAAGCATTCATTTGCAAATGAAGTGTTGTTATTTGCTTGTATTTTATTTTTTAATGCTATTACACTTCGTTTAAAATACCCATCTCAAACCGGCCGAATTTGAGATACGTGTTGTTAGAACTTAGCCATCGATATGTAGCATCTGATGCATTGTTTTCCTTACTTTTATGCTTGTATTATTGGCTGTAAGAAATTTCTTCTTTTTATAAAAAGCTCTCTTCTCCTTCGCTATTCTACTGAACATATTGGTCCATACAACAAAATAATGATGTCGTCTTTATTACAAGCGAATTTAGGACTAGATCGTTCTGTCTTACAATTAACTTGTTTGACAATCACATACACGCATGACCTGGGTGGCGAGCCAGGTAAATCCACCCAGATGGGATTCGAACCTGCGACTACTAGGGTGCCAGTCGGGGACTTTATTCCGGCACAACCGAGGATGGTAAAAAGTTGCATCGGCCGGGAATCGAACCCGGGCCGCCCGCGTGGCAGGCGAGCATTCTACCACTGAACCACCGATGCTTCGTGATACAGGCGGAGAACTTTACGGTTATTATTTCGTTCGGGGGGTGGGGGTTGTCCAACACCAAGGGGGAAAATGTTTGAAAAGCAGGCTACTAAGTTGAGGGTTTTAAACTAATTTCAACACTTTTCATAATCGAAAAAACTTCATTTTTCAAAGAAATCTTTTCTACTCATAATCATTATTTTTCAATATTTTGTTCTCTTTTATGAAGTAAAACAATCGTGTTTTTATATTTCGGGGTGGGGGATCCGTATCCCCCGGACCTCCCCCCTCGCTACGCCTTTGAATTGGTCTAAGGATGGTGTGAGCAAGAGAAAAATAGTATCTATTTGTGGCTTTTCCACAAAATCACTTTCATTTAGGATGAATCGGTCCAACCATCACTCACCTGAATCATCAAGTGATCAAACTCAGATCGATTTTTAACGAGTTCACCCTGTGGTCATTAATTGTACGTAATAAAATACAAACAGCTTTAGTAATTCTCCATTAGTATTTCATTCGCTCTACCAGTTTCAAAGTTTGCACGTCGTAATCAAGAGCTGTCTGAATAAAGAGGTCTGAAGAGAGAATAAAGAGGTGGAAGAGATACTTTCTTTTTATCCTGGTATATGTATTGCTGGGAAGTGTAGGTAGGGTAAAAATTTATAAATAGGAGTGGGGATTGGCAGGAGAGTCATTTAGAGTACTCGCATAGTGAGGAGGTAGAGATGGATGTGGAGATAGAGGTAGAGATAGATATTGAGGTGGAGGTAGAGGTAGTATCGCATAGTGAAGAGGTTTACGCACGCAGCTTTTATATTACGCATATTCTTAAATAAAATGTCCTCCCTGTCTCGCCAACATGACAACAATTACAGCCATTTGCATTACAACTCAACAAATAAACAGCACTTTTTCCGTACTAATTAAAGGGTTATTTGGAATTAAAAAACGTGTCACAAGAGGTCATTATTCAGACAGCCCTTGATAATGGCGCGTGAACCATAAAACCGGTTAAACCAAATAAAATAGCGTGAAAAATTACTACACCTTTATTATGTACTGGAAGGCCACCCGTCGTTGCTCGAGAAGGATAGTACCCAGAGAAGTGGGAAATTCGGAACTTGGAACTCATGGTCACATTGCAGGATTTTTAGATATAAGAAAAAAGCAGGTATGATAATGGTATACATATGTAACAGCATATAATGGAGTTATCTAAGGATGGTGTGAGCAAGATAAAAATAGTATCTATTCGTAGCTTTTCACAAAATCACTTTCATTTAGGATGGATCGATCCAGTCATGCCTAACCTGAAACAGCCAGTGATCAAACTTAGATCGTTTTTAACGACTTCACTTGGTGGAAATTCATTGCAAGTAATAAAATACTAGGAGTTGTAGTAATTTCCCTCACTATTTTACTCGCTCTGCCGGTTTTGAACGTTTACACGTCATTATCAAGAGCTGTCTGAAAAAGACCAACTATCATGGTATATACATATTCCTGGGAGATGTAGGTGGGGTAAAATTTAGAAATAGGAATGGGGGGGGAAATAATGGAAAAATTATTCCGGTGTTCCGCGCATGCGATCAGCTTATTCTTCGCTAAACAACATTGACCGTTTTGTGTGTCCGTACGAGCGTAGGCAAAAAACGCCGTGAGAACGCATACACCAGGAAAAAGGTTTGCACCAAGAGGAATTAAAAAAGCTTATACTTACGTTAGAGTAGAATCATTTGAGTTGTGTTTTCCTATTAGGCGTGTGAAGAGGTGTACCTACCCGGCAGAATATCCAACCACAGTAGTTGTTTTTAAGTTGTTGTCTTTTTTAAATGGCACCCTATATTTTTTTATGAATGACTGGTGTGCATTTTACTATGTTTTCATTTGTTCACTGTCAACGTCAGCACATGGAGAAGTTCCAATACCCGCGTACTTGCACTAAGCGCTAGTGAATCAGTCGTTTTTCATAACACTGTGTTTATGTTAATGGTCCACTGTGCTACATTTTTGAATAAGTCTTTAGGAGACGAAATGAATTGCCGAATAAAAAATATAGGGTGCCATTTAAAAAAGACATACCGCTGTTCATATCTTTGTAAATAACAAAGCTACAAGGAAGGCAATCATGCTGATTAATGTCCCCCTGACGGCTAATGAACATTTGCTTGACACATTTTTTGAATTTGCATCTGAACAAAAAGTTACTTCGGGTGGTCAAGATAGATGGGACACCCTGTACATAGAATTGATTGATCGAAATTTGTCCTCCCCTGACTTCCAACTCCCCCGCGACTCGCCTCCATGTCTTCTCTTCCCTTCCTTCGCTTCTCCAGCAGCGGCGATTTGCTTCCTGGCAACCCCTTCGCTCTTCTCCATTTAGATCGCCTAGTTTCCCAACCCTCATCTGGGAGTGCAAAGAGGGGACGAGAGGGGGCGCGGCCTGCGTAAGAAAACGGTCGTTTGCCGCGACCGTTTGCTGAAGTGACGCTTGGATTTTGAGGTCGCTTCAACACCGTTGAAACACACTCGGAATTTGAGGGTTGCTTGTAATTCATTTTATGCATATATCATTCATGCATGCGAATTAAAGTTTTGGGACTTGGATTTCCCTGGGAACAATTCGATAGGTAGTGTGACATCGTGATCCCTCAATATGTATATATATAAAACACCTTGATATTATTCAATTTGGCATTGTTCTCTTTATTCACGCCTTATTTTCTATAAAAATCGCCTTTTATATCAACAACAGCATAGCAACTTCATTTAAAATAAATTATAAATAATATATAAAATACCAATCAAGGAAAACATACTTTAACGTATTAATTAATAAAATTAAAACCTAAATTATTATTACAGTATTCTACCGATTAAAGTAGATTTCGATGGGAGTCTCCCTTTCCTTCCAGCGCTGCCTTCTTCAATTCACGTGTATTCCCTTTCCATCTATCTAAAAATCCTGTTCTTTTCCTTCCCCTCCCTCGTTTACCCAACATTCAACCCTCTAACACCATTTTCAACACCCCCTCCCAAAAGTACTGTATGACCTCGAATAAATACAAATGTCTTAGCCGCAACAATTTTAGGGCCACAAACAACGGAAATGAGGGTTCATAAGAATTTTTGGACAATATTACCCGAATTATTTTTTATTACAAAACCAGTGCACACTTAAATGTGCTCATGTTAGCTCTGCCTCAGCAGATTAATCGACGCGTAGGATAACCCGGAAACCTAGCTGAGCCTACCGCACCACTCCTCAGAAGCCTCTATCAATATTTTGCGTTTTTACTGTCAATAATTTTCTTATCTTACATTTTAATGACTTATTATGAATATGTAAATATTACTGACAGCCGTTTTATCGGGGCAAAGTGCCCTGGTACAAATGTGTCCCTTGTTAGCCAGAGTAACTGATGAGTAATTGAGGTTTGGTCATTAGGTTTATTCGCCGAATTTTCACCTTTGTTTCGCTCTTTTATTCGAGAAATTTCTTAGCTCAGAAAAAAATGATAAGAATACAGAAATCATGGTAGCTAAAATTATACAAAGGTACTAAAATTGTACAAAAGCTATGTATTCAACCTTTATTATACCATTTGATAAATATGGAGTTCTGAAAAACCGTTGTATTTCAAAAAAATTTAGCATGATGTTAAAATTGAAAGCTTAGATTTAAAAAAAAACATCGCTCAAAACTTTTGTTAAAAAAAACTTAGCATGAAGTTAAAATTGAAAGCTTAGATTAAAAAAAAAACATCGCTCAAAACTTTTGTTTTTTCCAATGAATATTTTTTATCAAAAAACGACCATAGTTTCGAGTCTTCACGTCATCTTCTGAATGACGTTACAACTTGAATATAACGTTAACCGTCGAAACCATGGTGGTCTTTTAATTAATATAATTCAGTAAAAAAACAAATTTTCAAGTTATTCTTTCAAAATGTTAAGAAAACTCCATAAAGCATCACCGGAAACCACCCAATTTTGAAGGCTTAGGGATAACAAATATGATCAGTTTTTCTTGTGAAAATCAATATTTTTCTTGTTGCGTATTGATTGGAAAATGGCGAACATGGGAGTTTGCCTGTATCCTGCGAAGTTCTTCAAGGTATTTTTGTGGTAGAGGTCCAGCAAATGATTTCACTTGTGCCTTATGCCGTTAGCGCCGTTGATATGGATTTCCTCCTCTAATAGTGTGCAAAGGAGATAAGCTGAATTTCTGTCGCGAGGAGAAAATGACGTTTTTGCTCCGGAATCGTTTGCTTGTCGACATATAACACCTCGTTGTTAACAAGGAGCGCCGCTGTCTTCGAGTGGAATACTAGGGCGTTACAATTCCGACTCATATTGGTATTACTCCTTGCCACATTCGGAGACTGTTGAGTCAGCCTTAGGAAAAAGGTCGTCGTGACCCACGTCACTGGCATTGCGGTATACCGTGTCAAATTTCGTTCCGTGTCACAGAACAAACTCAAAGTGAAGGCATGAGCGAAGTTTTTCCTGGCATTTGCGCACTCGGTGATAGGCTAACAACTATTCTTCTTTAAGGAACGAAGGCGCGTAATACATTTCAACCTTAATTTTTGTTAGCAAAAATAGGTAAATGTGCCAATGGTTTTGAAAGCCACATTACGTACTTTTTATGCTGGAAAATCTTGATTGTTTAACGAGCATGAATTTGAAAGACAGAAGATCACCACATCTTCGATGAAAAAGAAGATGACTCTCTATCCCTAGTAGCACCAAAAGGATTATCTCTGTATATATTTAAGATTTCGAAATACATCGGTTTAATGATTTGCAAATCTGTATATTATACATATTTTATACATGTCTGATGATCCATGGTCCTTGATGTATACCAGAATCTTTAAAATATACAAATAATATCCTTACGGCGTAACCAGGGATCATCAGACACGTATAAGATATGTATAACGTACACATTTACGACGAGTTATACGTATTTATTTTAAAAATCATCAGCTTTTACTGAGGTTAAAGAGTTATTTTAACAAGTGAGTTTTTTAGTTAAATAAGAATGAAAGATAAATAATTGGGAATGAGTACTTAATTTTTTTTATATATCTACGCTTACATTACATGGTTCCATTGTGCTTTAATTCATCGGAAGTGTTCTATTAAATATTTTGGATCGAAATGAGTTTTCAGTGTCTTCTGAAATCGTACAAAAGGCCCGAACAATAATTACATTATTTCCTTTAAAATTATTTTAATAAATTAATCATAAAAGAGTTCGAAGTTAGATGATAGGCTTAAGAATAATTAAAAGCGTGATTTTTATATAACTTACTTGGCTAAATGTGACAACATCCTGACTTTTAGTATATATATACTGGACTTAAACGTAGTAGGTGCCTTTAAATCCTTGCCTTATGATTTCTGCCTCAAAGTTTTCATGAGACTTTTCTTGAAGTTTTTAATCGAATTTCGACAATATTATGGACTATTTGTGAAAAATTGAAATTGAATTGAATTTTGACAGTATGTATTATGGAATATGTGAGAATTGGATTAAAATTGTTAGGAAACCATCTTATGAATCATTTTACATAGATTCTTCATGCGGCACCGCCATGTGCTGCATTTTTCACGGCTAGATGACACTAATTGCATTTTCAACCTTTGTATTATCCACAAAATTTCAGTAGGAACGTCAAATGTCAGTATGTACTCCTAGTTATTTCACAATTATAGCCACATTTGTCCAATTTCCCGCATAATAAACTGTCAAATCGGCGCAGTTGCGATCATATCTAATCTCCTTTCCCAGAGCTTTGATTTCTTCATCGCGTTACGTCCGGCGATTCTCAGAGAACTTAAAATGCCTAATGATGCGCTCCACAGAGCTTTGGTCTTGGCGCGATTTCCCAGGAAACTCTGTATTGCGCAAGGTCCGTATACAAGGCTCTCATTCAGAGACGTAATTAGACCAGGTAGTCGTCATCTTGTTTTCCTTCGAGGATATGCTGATCTCCTGTCTTAAAAATTCATGCTAGTAATTCAATCAACCGAATAGACCCATTCCATTGGAACTGGAATCGTAATCCATTAGAAAAAATCGGTAGATGGACGAGAAAAATAAGTTACGCCAAAAAAAACTATCTCCCGAATTCAGCCATTCTTTGTAATGATAAAATAAGAAGACGCGAAAGTTGCCGCCGTATTTTCTCGAGTTGATGACGCCATTAAAGTTTTTGTTCAATCAATCGATCGAGGAAGGGTTTTCTTTGAGGGAATGAATCGCTCACAATGAAGTATACAATAACTATCCAAGTGAAACCCATGTTCAAAGCCTAGCTGGTATAGCTGAGAGGTGGAGACATGCTCTACATGAGATCGTGACGTTATCAACTTATGTGCAAGGGGTTGGTCAGTTTTTTGTCGCGAATAGCTGGAGAAATTGGCATCGGATCGAGAAACGGGAAAATACAGGTCTCTTTATTTTTTCAACTCTATCTCTATCGGCTATACAAAAATTTGTGTACGAGCCCAATAATTTTTTATTGTATAATTTAATGCTCACTCAGCCTTTCAGTTTATCGACCCTAAGGTTGGTTTTGATCGGCGATAGTAGAGCTGATCCAATCCTAAGGCTCAGATTTGTTAAATTCAGGGTAGAATGGCAGTTCCCATCTCTGGACCACTTCGTACTTCGGGGATTTTTGTAAAGGGATTTTCTAAAGTTTCAACCAGGATTTGAACCCAGGAACCTTTCGCTCTATCCGTTTCAGGTGAAGTATTATCGGGTTTTCCACCGGGTGAGTTCATTGTAGGCCGACGTTTCATTCCCTGAAGAAGGTGGCAGAGGCAGCAATCCAAGCGTCGGCCTGCAATTAACTCACCCGGTGGAAAACCCGGGTAGACCTCACCTGTATCATACGCTGGGAGCGAGCAAGATCTTAGCTCCACACATTGGGCTACCTCCACCCCTATATTTCATTGGTGGACCTCAATTAACGGATGGCTGGGAAGTTAATTTGACTGGGAAATATTGTCATCCTCGGTTCTTGGAACATAATTGGGAAACTCCTATATATAAAACAACTTTTTGCTAATTCATATAATTATACTGCGTTAAACAATTATAGCAGTTATTATTTAACAATTATATAATTAGTGAGTTACTTAATGCTTTATTTTTATCTGCGACTTTCCCCCCTAAAGTTCCTAGCTCTGGGTATGGCAATATAGTAGATAACTGTAGAAACGTTGGCTATGAATTAAATACGGTTTTTTGACCAAGCTCCAGGATACACTTACAATTTTATGCATTACTTTCGTAATTAATGTCTCAGGTACTGTGTAAGTACCTAATTGAGACGTATTATTTGATAAATTGGACTTTTTTTGGTGTGAATGAGTTATTCAAGTTCTTTTGAATAATTTCCTTTGTTGAGTAATAGTAGTCTAATTGGTAATTCAAGTGTAAATGATGAAATGTAAGACTTATTCGCCTATTTCTTTATAGCAAGATGCACGATTATTTTATTTATCCTAATTTTACATAAAAACTGAAATAAATAGTTGCATTACGAAATTACAATGTAATCTTTTATAATTATTCTACCAATGCTGATTTCATGCACCTAAAAGTTCTCTATCAACCCCCTAATTTTTATCGGAAACATTTTCAAACTTTGATGAAATGCCGTCGTAGAACTAAATGAAACTTTTTCATGTCTATTTCTATTTGCCCTTTTTTTAAATTTCACTGGTAAATAAACCGTGTTTTCTTAGCGCTCCTATGCAAATAAATGGAAATATTTTTATCACCTGAGCTGAAATTTTTAGGAGTATTTTCTTATTTCAATCGGAAATCCTTGCACCTTTTATCCTTAAGGTCTACGGATTGTCACATTAAGTGGCGTAAATAAAAAAAATAAAGAAAGGCTCACCTTTCAAATAGGCTATAAAACTATTTTTAAAGCCCAATAAAGATCCCCGATACATCCCGATCGATATCTTAACCATGGAACGGACGTGAATTTTATGGTCCGTCGATGAAGGAATTTGTGTGCCTATCGGACAGTCATTACGTGCGTGATCTTCTCCATTAAGGCCCTTATTTGAGAGCCTTGGCTTTCCAGATAGGGAGGGCAAGATAGGGATTCTGTCGGCGCTATCTCGGTCATAGGATACCCTATAGGTGAGATTTCGCTCAGTGTATGTCGCTATAGCCGTTCGCCAATTCATGGCTTCCCTGTATTTTAAAGGAGACAAGGCTATGTACTGAGAGAATAGCGCAGGTGAAAGGAATTCAAAATATATTTCCCGTTATATACATCACAAGGCAAAGAACTCATGGTTTATTTACCAGTAAAATTATTAAAAGAGCAAATAACAATAGGCATGAAAAGGTTTCATTTAGTTCTAATTCTACATTTCATCCAAGTTTTAAAATGCTTTCGAATGAAAATCAGGGGTTTATAGATAACTCGTAGGTATATGAAATTAGAATTGTTAGATAAATTATTACACGATCATATTGCAATTTTGCAATGGTAAATCTATATCTCTCTTTTTACGTGCAATAAGGCTAAATATAAATCCTTCGTTCCCTACGGTGAATGTTCGCTATGTCATCCTCTTCAAAGTTGGAAAAGTTACCGAAAGCATTTATTTGTCTTTGAAGCAAATCCGTATAAAAATTTAAGTAGTCAAGTTTGAAAGTTACTCTAATTAAGCAATGCCTGACTAAAATAACCTATGATGTAAAGGTTAGAAATTTTAAAGTTAAATGATAAAGGTGATAAAATTGATTCCTTAGAACAATTTGACATTGTCAACAGTCTGAATTATTTATTAAATGACCATGTGTTTTAGACCCATTCATCTCGATTTAAAATAGACCTACCCCAAGAGCCTTTAGTTTACGTAGTCTTAGACCCCAGCCCACCTTCATGCAACCCATTCCACTATTTTAACTTATAAATCTCGGCAACTTCATATATTATTAAACAATAGGTAGATGACGGTAAATTTTGAAACCAGGATCAGTGCGTATAATACATTTTTGTGGACGGAAACAAAAATTATTTCCGTAATGGGTATTGCAAGCGTCCACAAAGTTAAACCTGAATTGATTACTTTTATTTTTAACTTTTGGGTAGATTTTTCGGAAAGTCTGTCTGAAGTAAGTTGCTTAATGGCCGTTTTACTAATTCGAAGTGACAGGCCATGACTAAATAAAATGTGTAAAAATGTATAGTTATTTTGATCAGTCCATCAATAATTTTATCTAGTACAAGCTAATAACCCTATAAGGATGACGACTAAGTTCAAGTTAATTCGAAGAATCGATTGAATAGATAATACGATAGCTATAGGTCAGTAATATCCTAGTATGTATTGAGTAATTATCGTCATTCAGTTATAAAAATCCTGTAATTAAAATCTTTAATCATTGATCTTCTATTTTCTTTTTCCCATGATATTATTCCCATGCTAGCCGCATTGTTTTCCTGTCCACATTCTGCTTCTTTAAACAAGTTTCTTCCTTCGGTTAGAGGAGGAAGTGTCGGAGCATAATAAACACTTTGTGACGCTGAGCTGGAGAACAGTGCTTGCGAGCAGTATACACATTCTTTGGCGTCATGTACAGAAATGTTAAAAATAGAAACTTACTCCGTAGGCATTCGTAGTCGTTAAACGCCGCTCCCCTTTATTTTGCTACGCATCTTGTAACAATGGACGCGGGAAGTGAAAATAAATGACGCGGATGGACTCGCTGAGGTAAAAGAGCATTTCGAAGCAAAATTCTGCTACTCTTATGGATTGCTTTTTTTCCGGAATCTACTACGTGCGTGATAAAATATCATTGATTTAAAAAAAAACAGCCGTCGACTAGCCAGCGTGGAACCTTTTTGCAGGCACCGCCTGTGTCATCTATAGTTGTTTGGAATTTAACTAACGTAATATTGCATTATTGGTGTCCTTGGCAACCGAGTGTGTTTACATGCAACGCCTGATCCAGTATAGGGACGAGGGAGGGGAAAGAGGTAATAAGGGGGAAGAGATAACGCCTGGAGGGGTAATCTCCCAGTAGTAGTGGGGATGCAAATAAAATTACCACATAGCTAGCCCCACTCTGGATCCGTCACTCTTTACATGTTTTTAATTCTTAGTAAAGGATTGTTTGAGTTTTCTATGTCCTAAGCAACCGATACTCACATGATTGATATCCATAGCAACCGAGTGTTTGTATATTGAGTATTCCAAGTATACCGAGTATTCAGGAGATGATGGCGTAAGATGCAACTTAGGAAAAAAAACACTGGCGGTATATTCAAAATGTATTCTATTTACCGGCGGATTGGAGGAGTTGTTATTTTTAGAGGATAGTGTCATCAGGATTAGGGGGAGGATGGCACCCCAAGTCACATCCTAGTGTGTATTGATAAAAAAATGGTTCTGTTTATACTGACGTTATAAATCCTACCCGATTAACATTGATTGTTGTTTGGGTTGGAATTGTCGCTAACGGAACTTTGATTGTGATCTTTTACATTTCCTGAAAGTGGGCGAATATTCTTCGCTGATTAAGAAACTGCCCATTGCAACATAAGTTGAAATTAAGGTTATAAATACAGTGGATCTTGAAAGATAAATTGAATTTGTTTGCAACTTCTTTCTCAGCGTTCTTTAAAAAAAACTCCCGGAGGTGTGATTGATACCTTTGGTGTTTTTATATTTTCTATGCATACAAAATTAAATAAAAATTTTACTGTTTGTGCCAATTTGTTAAAATAAATGCCTACTTGCTATTTCACAAGAATGCGTGAGATTTTTATAAATTCCTATAGAGAAGTTCTGTTAGTCATTTTTTACGCAAGAATACATGAGATTTTTAAAATTTCATACAAGAAATTCTGTTTTTTTATGTTTTTCTACTCTGTGGACTGTTTATCTGAGCCTCTCAAGAAGTTACGTGTGTCTTAGGCATCGCCTGAAATTTTACAGAAATATATGAGTTGGATAGGTTGGTATTTATGTATTTTCACTGGCATCTTGTGGCACTTGAAACTGGTTTAAATCCACCGCTGTCCACCGCAACAGATTGTCAGAAGTGATCGACGTATCCGACGCATCAAGTCAAGTTTAATCGAGGTCCACCTTTAGATTTCCTTTCTGCATTTGAAAGCGCGATATCTACATCTGTGTGTGTAATCCTAAAGACCGCTCGATCTGCGGTTTTTAGCCGTGGAGAAAGGAAGATGCAAGGTACGACACAGGCATGAATAATTCATGGAGGAATCACGGAATAAAGTTGACACAGGATAGAATTTAAAAGCAATGGTAATCGGCTAACGTGGAATTAAATAAACTTGGATTACTTTCATAGACGGAGTGAAAGCACGTCGCATGCACGCGACATTTTGAGTTATGAACGTGAGTGGCATTGCCTAAGTTCGAGCAATATTTCATTCCTCCTTGAAATTTGCGTTGGTGACTTGATGTATTCCTGCCGTCATTTCCGAAGACTGTAATAGCACGCGAGAAAGATGTCACCATCGCTTGCTACGTAGTTCTTCATTCATTTTCCCCATCGGGCTTGTTTTATGTAGGCACCTGACAAAGTCTTCTCGAAAGAAAAAATTAAAGTTGAGCTGAGAGGTGTAGTTAAGGTGATGCATGCACAGGTAATTTTCCACTTCCGTTCACGTTTAAGTGCCCAACTCGAATGTGGGATTCACGATTCGAGACCAGATCGAGGCTATTAATTTTTCCTCCTGGGAATATTCGCTCTTCGTGCTCACAGGTCTGAACTTAGTCAATGTTCGTCGGTGTCTTGTTCGCGGTTGTCCACTTAATGTATGTGTCCTCTACTTTCATGTACGAGTACATTAGGATTTCCCTTATAAGGTAAACTTTTATGCGAAAACCTTAGTTATCGACCCTTCAATTATATCTTTTTGACCACATCATCTAAGACAATGTTTCATATGTTCAACTTGTGACGATGTTTCATTAGGATGTCGTTAATCTGATTGAAAGTGATGTTCGAACGGGAATTCAATGGAAAAATTGGTAATGATAGGTATTTTTGGTGGAAGTAAAAGTAACCGATTCGTATATTTAATCACTTTTTACTCTAGAATGGAATGCATACATGACGTTCAAAGCAAGTATGTGGTCTCCGCTCTCCAATGGATACTTTTTTCGGTTCCTTTCCCCTGAAATAATGGATATTTAAGATGTAACACAACGAGAAATATTTTCTTCTGATCTAGTATGAAAAATCTGTTCCAATTTCTTTTTAAATGTTCGTGTATGTCTTCCGAGTGTGTCTGTCCTCTACTCTCATGCATGAAGTTATCATGGTATCCCTTACATGGCCAATAATTTTAGCTAAAACCTTAGTTATCAACCCGCCAATTTTATCCTTTTCACTACATGAAGGTAAAATATGTTCCATCTCATCATTATGTCTTTGATCCTTGCCGAATCGAAAGTGATATTCGATTGGGAATTCAATGCAAAATTGGAAATGATAGTATTTTTCGGTGGAAGTCAAGGTAACCTTTTCGTAAATTTTAACTTATTTTCTTCTAGAATGGAATCCATTTGTGACTTAAGTCAACTTTTTATATGTAGATATCGTAGGAATTTTTTTGTTCATAACTCAGTCGAAAGAGAGTTTATATTTATTTCGTATAAAAATAGTCGTCTTAATAATAAGTATCTTCGCTCAAGATGAACCTCATGGGCTGTAGGGATTAAAGGCCTATGCCATAGTCTTCCATTTTATTATATTATATTTTATTTTTTATACTATATTATTATATCATAAAGCTAATTGTCACGAGAGTGTTACGTGCAACGCATCTCTTCTGACAATTTCTTTTCTTGAAACAATGTAATTAGTATTCGCGGTTTCTACCGGAGTGAAATTTCACGCTTTCAATCTCATTCGTTCCTTTCAATCCGACCGTATACCTTCTTGACGCGTTGCTGGCTCGCCTGTTGGGTTAAAACGGCGCATTTTTGCATACCGGGCATGCCAACCTGACGCATTTGCACTGCCGTTAATCTTTTAATGAAATGCCTGGAGTGCCTCGCACCCACGCCGTCAGCTGTCGAGTGCTTAAAGTGGACGTTTTAAACGAAGCGATCATTTTGGGAATGCTAGCGGAAAGCGCGCTTCTTATTTTTTTTCAACCTAAATGCTTCGCTCCTCGGCTTCAGCGCTGCGGAAGCCCTACCGATTCCCTCGACGGCATTCCACTTTACGTTTAGTAACGTTGCTATTGCATTATGGAGAGCCTTAACGCTCTGTAGTAACGTATATCTGAGATAAATGCAGAATACGGTATCAAATGAATGAAATCCATAGATAAAAGTGTGAAATAGTCTTATCAATGCTTCTTTTATTAATGATTATCCCGGCAGCCAGAGGAATGCAGGATCTAGTACAGGGGTCTCCAAGCTTTTCAACGCAAAGGCCACATTATATGTGTATTTCCCACATTTATGAGGGCTGAAGGAATAAAAAAAAATTTAAAAAAACAGTGCCAGTTATTTAATTTAATCAAAAATCGGATTATAAATATGGAAAAATAAAAAAATATCCTATTGGAAAAAATCTGGGTAAACTAAATAGATTCTTGCCTTTAGTTTTAGTATGGGCGTATTGACCCCGTGTGCCGCCATACGCTAGTCAATGCCTGCCGCCCCTGGGAGATATGTTACTTTGATCCGTTCTTGTCGAATTAGATACATTCCTTTCGACGTTCACAACTTCTTCGATGGAACTTGCATTTTCCTGAAAGCTTTCTTGTTTTGTTTTTTTAACCCAAGAATCTAATTTTACAACTTTCTTCTGAGCACGTTATTCCGCTTGGTGTGCCTTCTTATATTGAGCTCCACTCAGTCTCTCTCGTCGATAAGCCATATTCACAAAATCAAACACACGAATCTTGACATCCTCACAAAGACACACAATTCAAATCTTTTCACAATTCAGAGCTTTTGTTTAAATAATGCCAACCAAATTCATTGTGTCCACAAGGTTCTCACGCCTAACGACAGGAACTAGCGAAAAAAGAAATAGCGTGATAATTCGCAAGACAATGGCAAATGTAAACACAGGATTCGCGCTCCTGGCGGCATATGGTGGAAGTTTTTTCTAAAAAGCCCTGGTGCTGGTTTTTAATAAACTGAATCGTTGGCTAACAACTTTTTTTTGCATTGTATACATTTGACCTATACTCCAAGAATTATTTTATCATTAATTAAATGAGGTCAAGATAAGAAGAAAAAAAATCTTATTAATCATAAGAAGACCAAGGTTATGCGTGTTTGTAAATCATTGCGAGCTAGGACCGTGATACTCAAAGTAAAAGTAGGAGGGGAAAAACTTGAGCTAATACAGCTATTCAACTATTTGAGCAGAACATTAGATGAAAACGGATACAGCCGTAAGGGGATCAGGAAGAGAACTCGTCAGCGAAGGAGGCGTTCATAAAGAGGAAGAGAGGATGACCATGTAAGAATAGGGTGGTTTCCTTCATCGAAGAAAACGAAAGACATTGATGATTCGTTACCAAAAATTAGTGTATTCATAATATACAAATAAATTGGTTTTATAAATCCCAGTTCAGACGAATGTTAATGGTCAATGTTAACCTCGTATGAAAAAGGCCAGATTGGCGCCCATGCTATTCCACTCCACTTGACGTCACTGGGACCTAGTTTCAATACGAGTAGATAGGAGTTTTACATCGTCTGAGATTACCAATGCATGCATGAGGCATAGAGCTCAGGGAAACATGACTTAATAATCACCTATTAAAACTGCCTAAGGTAGTAAAGTTTCTATCGTTTGATAGGGTATTAATTATAATCCTATTTAAGTCAAGCGCTACCTGCTAGCAGGGTACTCTCCTACCTGTTAGCAGCCTGAATCGTATCGGCGCTCAAAGCCTCGCCCCAAGGAGTCCTCACACGGCGGAAGCTGGAACCATAACGACGTCACTCGGGATTTTCCCATCATTCATACTTAGCCGTCGCGTTTTGGCGCGCTTGAAATTTTTTCACTTTTCATTCAATCGCGAAAAATAGAGATCGTCAATTAAAAATCTAAAAGCGTGAAATACGTACTCCAGGAGTTATAATCCTTCGATTTAGGCAATAAAAAATAATAGGAAACGACCCTTTTTTTAAGAAAAGGTTAGTGAAAAAGTTTGATCTATAGTGTAGCGCTTTAGCATGCTTCAGTACTGTGCAGAAACGCGGAAACTTGGGAAAGAGGACGATAGAGGACTGAAGACTTTCGAGATGTGGGTGCGGAGGAGAATGGGGATCATCATCATTAGTCGCCAATCCAAAGATTGGTTTGACGCAGCTCTCCACTTCTCTCTCCCATCCGCTAACCTTTTTATGGCGACGTATTTCTTCTCTTTTACATCCTTTATAACCTGTCCTATGTAACTCATTTGGGCCTGTCCCTTGCCCTTCTACTATAGTCTTCATCTGGCCATCATGCCTCAAAATGTGGCCAACTAAGTTGTTCCGTCTTCTGCTTAAGATATTTAGGATGCTTCTCTCTTCTCCCACTCTTTTCAGTACTTCTTCATTACTTACACGGTCAATCCATTTTATCTTCATCATTCTTCGGTAGCACCACATTTCGAATGCTTCCACTTATGACTTCTCTGCTGCTGTCATCATCTAAGGCTCGCTTCCATAGGGATATAAATGGAAAATGGAGTGCTTAATATGGTGGGCGAGTAGAGGAAACTTTTCGAGGAGATGCTGAAGATACAGAATGTTTCCATGGAGAGAGTTATTTGTTTATTTATTTATATCTTTATCTATTTTTTATTTGTTCATTTATTTATTAAACCCACCATCTATCTATATATTTATTTATTTACATTTAATTCAGTGGTGATGCCAGGAAACGACTTCGGAGACTTATTATCGTGATCTTTGCATGTGAAAAGTTTTTAATTGTCATAAGTTACGAAATACTGTCAAATCGCCCTAAATCTCTTAGATAAAATATTTCCGCCATAATGTTGAATGATATCATAAGCTATCAATCCAGCCTATATGGCGCTTCTTCCTTTAGCCAAACATCCAGCACAACTTTTACCAAACCTGCGGATTTGAGAGTTTAAGTTATCTCACCAGACCCCTCATATAAAAAGTTGTTCCTTAGGTGAGGCCTCTACATTTCAATTGCTTTCAACCTTGATATTCGTCAAAAGACCTGACCTCAGAGGCGATGTTAACACATAGAAAGAAAATTTTGCACAATTTCCAAGTTCTTTCGATATTTTAAACCAAAAATCGTACTTAAAAAAGGACCGAGGTATATTTTATGGGATTATATTTGAAAATTTGATCCGCGTATTCAATGCACTTCAACAACCGTACAGTTGTTCTGCTTTTTCTTTATTTTTTTATTTTTCTTTATTGCTTTGCTTTCTATTTTTTATTATTTTCTTCATCCATACCACCGAAAACAGCTCTATACGGCCTTTTACATCGGGGTTATTAACATGTTAACAATTTAGCGTACACAAACAACCATGCCCTGGATTGGGGTAACTTACCCAGGCGAGACTCGAACCCGCGACCTCTTGTTTGGCAGGTTAGGACTGACTTTATCCCGCCGTCACCGAGGCCGGCAATGAGTTGGCAATTGTGTGAAAATTCCAGAAAGTGGACTGCTTTTTATGGCTAGCAGAGGTCTTCTAGTGCATGTATCACCATGCAATATGGACTTAAAAATTAAATTCAGCCTCAGTCATCGATCATATTTAATGCAGGTGTGTTGTAAAAAACTAATGACCAGAATCACGATAGATATTAGCCCCTTCCGAACATATGAGTAACAACGGACTTTACGGAGGTGTATTCTGTACCGTGCTTAGTTATAGACTTATCAATTTAATTCCAGCCAGAGCTTCGTAATGATTTTGGTTTACATTTACCTAGTCTATCATTATGTGTGACACTATCTGCCTGACCTGGATATCAGCATGAAGGCTGGGCGTTATCAGCGTCTAAAATCTTCCCCTTTAAAACGTAGACCATATTGGACTAATGACTAATCTCGTGGGCGATGACAGCGTTGTTTACCGATATTTTCTCTCCGGTATTTCATCGTTCTGAATGATAATTATGCCATTATCAGCACGAACCAGACAACAATTAATAATTTTTCATTGGGCTAAGTGTTAAAAATATTAAAATAAATAAATATTTGCGTGAAATTGGTACATGGATATCAAAATTTCCTCAATTTCCTCAATCAAAATTTCCAGTCCTTCCGCAAAAGACCTGAACACTATTTTATTTTAATCAACACTGACTACGCTACGAAGTGGAAATGGATTTTTTAATAAAATAAAATCGGAATTCAGAATTGGTCTTGCTTCGACCTGATCTAAAATCCAGTGCGAGAATACAAGATTTTTCGATTTATGAGCCGAACTTCATCGGTAATTTAGTTTGGAGTAATTTGAAGGTATTCTATCAGTAATTGATTTAGCTGGTTTAAATATTTGCTCATACCAAGTCTTCCTAAGAGAATGATACGTGTCACAGGCATAAAATGGCTGTCCACCCGTATGGTGTATGGTAAAATTTTGACATCGCCCGCAACACTGCTTCGTGATTTCATGATAATTACCAATGAGACCTCGTAAGTATCCTAGCATTATAGCCATATTCCTTCATCTCAAAAGTCCTCAATCTAATTCAAGAAATGTTAAATTATTTGCAAAAACACGTTATTTGATTTCAATCCTCATTTTCCCTCATAAAATGCAGCGCAAAGGTGAGAATAGGGGATTAAGCGTGTAGCGGATCACTGGAAGCTTGACTTTTGTGAGCTGTTCCACGGAATCCAGGCCGTACGGAAATAGACTTTAGAGAATCATGGGAATTCGGCAGCTAGGATTTAATTGCGGCTCGGACGATGTGTTGAACACAGATTTAATTATGGAGGGACTTTTTGTTAGAGGACTGAATGATTTTCAGTAAAAAAGCGGAACTGAGACGGCACTATCTTCGAAGTTTATTTACGCTTCGCGCTCCTTTGAACGGATAGTGATCCGTGCCTTCGTAATCAACGATTTTCATTTGTTTTTTTTATCTCCCGACAAAGTTTCAGACTTTTGTTTTTCGTGTGGCACTAACATCTTTCCAGCAAAATGACTAGCACTGTTTACGTTTCCCTCTTTTTTTGTCGGCAGCTCGTTAAGTTCTCCGATATCTATACTTCCTATACTGCAAATATTTCCTAAGCGTAAATACTCCTGTATTTACGCTTGAAGGATAATTATCGTACTATGATTGGTTGGAAACTTGGTATCTATTCTAGTAACTTGAGCATTTTCCAAACGAAGAGAAAATGAGAATTGCTGTTGTGAAATTTTTGGCTGGATCAACATATTTAGTGTGCACCCAACCAAGAACAACGATGATTCAATTTTTAGGCAAAATCTTATATAAAATTTCAGTTGGTGCAAATTTCACTTAAGTCATTTCACTATCATTTTTTATTTTCTAATTCATTGGGTAAGAGTATGTGACAATTAACAAAAGTATTGAATTTAATATTATAATTATTACAATCGCTGCAAAAAAGTAATAACCTTCAATGATATTAAACATGTGCTGTAAGCATAATAGGCTAAATAGTTTTTTTCTGTCCAATTGAAAACTATTAAAATATGTAACTCCTGGGACCAAATTTTTCCCTCAAGATTTCCATTTATTTCCCTCGAGGTTTTTCTTTGGAAAACCGTTTCCATGGTAACTGTTAAGTGCATCCAAAAAAATGTTTGCTTTGTCGTAACTAAGGAGTTGCGACCCCAAGTTTACGGACAAACAATTCTTAAAATTGTTTACTCTACCATCCCCTGAAGTATTGCAGGTTCCTCCGGTTTGATACGTCCTCTAACTTTCATTCGAAAAATATATCATCGACTCAGCCAAAAAAAAAAATGAGGAAGCAGTAGTTTGAAAGCGTACTCGAGGAACAGACACTTCGTCGGAACTTTCAAGGTTCACTAATATGTTCCCAACTTTAATTAGAATCCGGATTTTCCTCGGACATTTTCACTGAAGTAGTTTATTCAGTAAGTCTTTGCGTGTAAATCATTGGTCAGGCGCGCCGATATATCCTGTAGTTGTGGCGAGGAGTGTGGCAGAATATCTCGTGACAAAATTACGGGCGTGGTAAACTTACTCCACAGTGCATTCAGATTGGTGGTTTTCTCAAGAGTGGATGAAAATAGACTCCCTAGCTGCGAAGCGTGGACGCCATAACAAGAGGTGACTTATTGAACGGTTTCTCAGGAGGTTCTCCATACATTGCACCGGGAATGGGATAAGCTCGCTTGAAAATATGAGGTAACCCAAGGATAAGCGAGAAAATGGTCACGATACTAGCGAAGAAAGCCTCAAGTCTAAAACAGTGAGTGGAAAATAGATCTCTAAATCTCTGTTTCTCTTGACGTGTGTCAGTCGATGTTTATTTGTTGAAGCCAGTGTTTTTCTGAGACTTACTTGAGTATTTTGCCGTCACAGGAACTTCCTTTCTATTGAATTAACCCCGATAGCCGCATTGCTTCCGCATAGACTGGTTGATTATATAGGATTTAAGTTTCTCAGAAATTGTGAGATAAATTGTAATAGTTGAAGAATTTTTAGGCAAGAGATAATGGCTGGAAGGGTGTTTTACGATAATAAGTTAATTATTTATTAGTTCCGTATTGATAAAATACTATGCAGCTTTGAAGATCCATTGCATATTACATATGGTGTCTAAAATTAATTTTATACTCGCAAACAAAACATTGTGTCGTAAAAATAATGATTATTTGTTGATAAAGTTATTCTCGCGAATTATTCTTTTGATACAGAAAATCTCGCCTCCTAGTGTGGGGTCTAATATTTGTCGTAAGCTCAAGAAAACTAATGATAAAAGTCCAACCTAAAAGATGTTTTAATATAATTGAGACCAGAATTTAATTCCCAAAGTCTAAGTTTTTTAATTGATTATTTTTTTATTTTATTGTATATCTCTGCCAAATTCAAGGTCGTTAAAAATTAAAATAGTTGATTGGTCTGTTGCTTTCATTTAATCATACTGGCCTGTCGCCAATGGAAAAGAACTTTTCCGGACCCTCTGAAATAATTGTGTATAAATCCGATGAGGTCTTGTTTTATACGCGTTATATTTACATTGCCATTCTTATTTTCAAGTTAAAAAATATTTTTTTGTATTCCTGATACAACGAGAGAAATTTTATTTTATCTGTAATGGGGAAGATGGAGAATTTTTTTCTGAAATCGTTCAATTTCCCGGAGGACAGCTAATAGAGCGCGAGATAATAAAAAAAAGCTCTCCGAAACATCATCAGCAGATTTTTTTCGCAGAATATATACGCAATTCCAAAGCGTTTCCGGGAAGTACGACTTGGTGGTTCTTTCGTTGAAAGCGTCCGGGGTATTGCGAAAAAAATAGGATAATATTGTGACGGGGATGCACTCGCAAAAGAGATAAGAGAATAGCATCTTAGTTCGCCAATGTGTGTGTGTGTCATATAGATAGGTTCTATCGAGAAGATAAGTATATATCATTTTCATTAAATATTCCAAACATACTCTTCTAATTTAACTGCATCCACTTCTGATAAAAATGATGAGTCTTATCTTGCTCTCTCTATTCTCGTAATTATTTAAAAATGCGCAATTTTTTCATGGCTACCAATCAGTGTAGCAATGAACAGAATGTAAACGAAACGAAGAAGTGTTAGGCCTTGTTCACAACAACTTAACTTGACTTTACTTGGCTAAACTTTGGAGTTGAAATATTTAGAAGAACTTCTACCGGTTTACACCTTAAAAAAGGCGTAACTCGAATTGAAATAATCATTAAGTTCTCTAAATGTTATTTAACAGCCAGGAAGAAAGTATAAATAGTCGCATTAACTATCGAAAGTCATCTCATATCGATTTTAAGGTCGATGATAGGCCTGATCTATGATTAGCGCTGATAGGATATTCTCCGTATATTGGATTGACCCTGCGTGATATTAAATCAATTTACGCCTAGTTAACTTGTTTTGAATGGGGCTTTATACCCACTCCACAACAAGTTAACTGAAAACTGGAGGAGAGCTTGTCCCAGTTCAAGGTTCACTAATATGTTCCCAACTTTAATTAGAATCCGGATTTCCCTATCATCGGACATTTTCACTGAAGTAGTTAATTCAGTAATTCTTTGCGTGTAAATCATCGGTCAAGCGCGCCAATATGTCCTCCAGTTGTGACGAGGAGTGTGGCTGGGTGTGGAATATCTCATGACGAAATTACGGACGTGGTAAACTTAATCCATTGTGCATTCAGATTGGTGGTACGACTGAACTGGCAATCAATGGTGTTAAAGGCTGCGATAACTGGGCGTGATGCGGGTCGAGTATCAATTGAGTGTGACCGTAGAAGACCAACGCTCGTGATCTGCAAATCAGGAGCGTGACGACGCGATGGAACGATGATTCTCGAACGATTCCACGCAAGTCAGATTCGCTGTCGTGTTGGGAAGGGGGAAATGTGGCAAGGCGAAAAGGGTGGTAGGAAGGTGGGAGAAATAATTGCCTCGAGACACTTGGAAACGATGTTAAATAAATTAAAAACAAAAACAAAACAAAGCCGCCACCGTTCCAAGTCTCAGAGTAATTCCAAGTGCGCTGACTCCTCTCCGCGGCCGGCGTGAAAACAAAGGAGCGGGAAAAAATAGACTCCATCCTGGAACTAAGCAACGCTCGTGTTGTGGCGGCGGAGATGGGTTGGTGAACTCATTCTCCTATTCCCCGGCTCCTCCAGCCCCCCGCGGTGTAATTAGTGGAGGTTATATAAAAGGTCAAGCGAGATGAGGGACTCATAAATAAGCGGAGATACGATCAGCTGTCTCGGAGATAGTCCTGTCTTCCTACTACGATCCCTGCTATTCTGCCTAACTCCTTCCTACGCCATACAATTCCCGCCCACCTCTCCCTCCCGAAGGAAGATCACACGTGTCAAACGCTTTTCCAATCACCAAAGTGGAGGGAAATTACGAAACAATGTAAAGCAATAACATACGTTATTGTAGTGGACCAACAATGTCCTGAATACTTAGCGGAAATTTAACAATCAGAAAATAGTAACAAATCATTAGTACGAAAGAACTACATCAGAAATATTGGCGTGTCAATCGCTTTTTTAGTCAACAAAATGGAGGGATTTGCCAAAAAAATATTCACAATATCAATAGCAAACGTTTGAGGCCGAGGACCCACAAGATCCTTAAAACTTAACAGAAATAAACAATCATAAAAAATTAGTACCAAAGCATTAGTGCCAAAACACTAAAGCAGAAATGTAGGCGTGTCAAACGCTTTGCTAATCACCAAAATATCTAATTACAGAAATAAATATTCATTTTGTTTATATAATAAGAAAACGATAAGAAATAGCAAAGAACTACAGCAGAAATATTGGCTTATCAAACGCTTGACACCTATCACCCAAATGGAGACGAATTACAAAACAATGTAAAGCGTCTATTGTCGCGGACCCACAAGGTCCTGAAGAATTAGCAGGAATAAGCATTCACTTTTCTTATTCAATCAGAAAACAGCAATAAGTGATAAATACCGAAGAACTACATCAGAAATATTAACTTCGGTAGAAAATAAATAGTATCTTCCATACAGCAACAACACTTAATCCACACTCAATACATAATTAGACATAAAACAGCGTTTATCTGGAAAAGAAAGGAATTTGAAAAAAGAACAAAGTTAGACCTATTCGTTTCGTAGTTTCCTCCGAGTACTGTTTTCCTCTCCCAAATTAACTATGCCAATTTCTAACCTAAGGGTTGATAGAGTTTTTAATTCGGATATTTATCATTTATAATTTTAATATTGTATATTTCTATGCTTATATTTCAGTGAAAAAATATTTCTGGCCAATTTTTCTTAGATAAGGACTTTACTACATGCTGTAACTCTTACACGAAATTGTTCCTGAAGCTTGCGCAGGGGAGCGTGGTAGCCTTGTGGGATAAGTGCTTGGCTGCTTATTGAAGGGTTTCGGGTCCAAATCCCGTGTGGATTCTTCGTACTCTTTCAAAAAAAATCATCGAAGTACGAGGTGGTACGGGGAAAGGAACTGGCTCCCCTACCCTGAATAGGTAATTTTTCTACACCTGTGGATTAGTGCAGGGTGAGCTCTACCCTCTTACTATTTAAACCATCCCTAGGGTTGAATCACTCAGTGAGTGTACGTATATAGTGACGCTCAGCATTGGACGTCGTTCTAGATAATTCACTGATAAATGGAGCTCGGCTATGGATTGGGTTTAAAGTCTTTTCACTGGCTGAATGTGCATTATTGAGCTTCACCGTGTAAACCCGATTGAAAAGAAACATTTTATTTAAAAAAAACAAAGTTTGAAGCTAATGTATTGTTTATTTTTCATGAAAATAAGGCCATTGTTGTTCAATTAACGCCCAGCGAAGCATGAAATAGCATGCTGATACTTTCTTTTAGTTCCTAAAATACTCGCAGAACCCAAAGATCACCAAATATCGTTATGAGCTGCGAAAATTTACAAGTTCATTCTATTCGAAAATTTTGTGCAGTTCCATTGCTCAAAAAATGCTACTTAAATTAGCATCCTTCGTTATAAAAAAATCCATGAATTTTTACATAGTGTTTAATTGATTATATTAATAATAATGTAATATTTTGAATTATAATTCTACTCACCTGGTAGGGGGGTGACAATTTTACGAATGACGTATTGGCGCCAATAGCGTAAATTTGCTGATGGCTCATAAAAAATACGGTGAGCTGACTAAGATTTTTATTTAGCGAAGCAACTATGTTAAAACGAACCAAATTTCTTTTTTTGAGTAAACGACGTTTATTTTCTAGCTGTGATAAATTTTCTTCATACACACAGATAATGGGAGGTAATGGAAATTAGCGGATTTTAAATTGCAAATATCAAAAGTTTCACACCAAAAGACCTCAGTTATTTTGGAATGGTAGTTCGTAAAAATCAGTTAGGTTTACTATTTATTTATTTATTAACAATAATGATACATCTTTCTTCCTCAGTTGAGCATCATTGGAGCGCATAATGTGGAATTTAATTAAAACGATATCATTGCTTACTTTTTGCTTCCGAAGAGCTGGATGAAAACATTTTTCCAAAATTTGAATATTTTGTTTAAAGAAACGAGCTGTCAAATTCCTAGGTGGGTGAAGTAACTTTTTCCGTTATTAAGAATTTATATCCATTTCTTTGACAGTTATGTATGGTAAATAATTTATGTTGCTCCTTTAGGCTTGAGTATAACCTATTTTCATTGTACTGAAGTCGGCCGGTCATTAATATGGTTTGATATTACTTTTCCCTCATACTACGCACGTGCCGTATTGTTTAAAAGGACTTGGGAGGTTATTTACGTACATATTACTCATATCTTTTTCCAAAATAGAACGAGTCCTTTCTTTAAAGCGGGAGCCGATATATATAATTTTTTTCTCAGAATGACTTTTTTATCCCTCTATCGCACGTGTAGGTATATTTTAAAACTCGCTATTGCCCTTCCAATTGCAACTGCGTTTCCTTGTCCAAACAGAATTAAATTAAAATGAGAAACAAAGCTTAAAATAGAAAAAAGATCGCCCCCGGGTGGGCTCGAACCACCAACCTTTCGGTTAACAGCCGAACGCGCAAGCCGATTGCGCCACGGAGGCTATGTAGGTGTAGGTCTCCCAATAATCTAAGTATCTTTTTTTTCGTTGACATCTAACCTTAGCTCAATTAAAACTGGATTGAAAAATTAGAGATTAGATAATTTTTCCTCTGTTTTTAGACGATTTTTAGAGGGGGTCGATTCTATGACCTTTTTGTCGTATCTCGTCTCGCTCATCCCAAATATTTATATGAGTCAGTCAGTGGTCGTAAGTGGATTTTATAGTACATAGATGCACTCAATGAAAGTATCAATGCTGTATTGTGGTAATTTTAAAGTCTGGAATGAAATATTCACTAATTAATTCAAATGTACGCTCCACGCTGATCCTATTTACGCGACTAGATATTTTAGTTGGCTCCGTATCAGGTTTCTACATGTCATAAGGATTACTCCAGCATTTCATTAATATTCTCGTTTTTACAGATGACATTACTTTTTTCCGATAAATCGAATAAAGACCCATTAATTTCTATGATTTATTCCCAATTTATATGGATAGTGATGTTTTTCACTCAAATAATCCAACATCTATTAATACCGTTAATTTATTATAAATATGCATCTTTAAGTGCATACACATATGAAAGTGTACTTTTTGGTCTAATATCTCTTTTCTTTTCCTGTTACAGGTGAGTCTCTCGGTCATCACAGGTGTTGGGGCGCTAAGTATAAGTCAAATGAATCCATTTTTCAACCCCAAAGGTAAACTTATATTCATTTTTTCACTTGCCAATTATTAAGATTCCATTGTTATTGTTCATATCTAAATCAAATCAGGGATATACTCTTTTTGTCATTGCTGTTTCAAACGTACCGGTTTTAACAGACCTAAACCCATTTAGTTATCGGTAAGGGTGTGTTTGATTCTAAATATTCAGATTTTTCGACGGCTCCTTTTTAAGAGGCCTGTTTTCACCCAAATTAAACGACAGTAGCCTTATTACCAGGGACTGACGCAGTTTGAGCTTAATACTTGAGAAAAATTGCTGATAAATAATTAACTGCAGTGTTAATATGAGCAATAAAGCTTACTTTTTAATCCGTGTGATTTATCTGCGAGAACTACTTAGAGTGAAATATGATTTGATGCTTTCCCGGCGAATAATGTGGGTAAATTCCTCTCGGGATTATAATTATATTATTGGCTAATGATGATTTGACCCGACTGGGAATCCCGAGAAGAGTTTACAAAAACTACTTTGGCTAATTGCAAATGATGCTAGGTGGGCAAAATTAACTATAACCTTTCTAAATTAACTTAGCCATAAACATCACCACGCTTTATCGGGGAATGAAAGGATATTAGGGAAAGTAAATGGTAAATCATGAGAATAAGATATGACTTAAAAGAAAATATTTTACTCAATATCTCGAGGCAAAAGCGATATTTTCATGACTGATCTCTAGAATCATTCCTTTGTTTCGATATCTTTCGTTCCCCGTAGTTAACGGTAGAGTACTTACGCGAATGATAAATGCGATGACTGGAGCATTTGCGGACTTAATGAATTCGATGAAAAACAGAGGCCGATGGGGTCCCCTCGGGCATATTATCATCAGCATTAGACGAGATGATGGAATTTCACTTTGAGATCATCAGGAAGGATATACAAATGCGGCTTTTTAACTCGACTACTTGATTGGGTACGAACCGGTAAAACTTGAGCACATAAGGATTTCGATTAGATGATCATGCAGTCAGCGATGTAAAAGAAGGGAAAGTTCCGAAATTTTGCAATATCACGGTTTCAGTTTTAATAGGTATACGTATCCATCGAACCAATACCTTGGTGTGGGAAACGCCACAAAGGAAAAGGTCAGCACAAATCGGGGAAGTGCCTGATTGGTAGGCAGTACGCCCTAATGGTCATGGATATCATAGTGAGTCACAGAAGCTTCAATGGACAATATTTCCACCTTTTAGATTGACGGGCGAGAGAATCCCAAGTCTTGTGACGCCAGATTTTGGATTGATGGAGCGAGGAGATGTGAGTTGAGACGGAGGCAATGAGCGCTCATTTCCACAGACGTGCGCTCGCGATATAAACGCGCTCCCCCAGGCTGAGGGGACCCGCGATAAGAATCCAAGATTCACGCACTTGATAGCACGCGCTAAGGGTCGATCTTCTATATTATTTTTACTGTAAGTATAGATACCTTTTTCTCAACTTATACGCAACCAAACTCTACAAATGAGGTACCAAAATGCACAGAATTCATCAGAGAACATGCGACGGCATATCTTACTTCCTAAATATTGCTGTTGTTTACTGAAATTGGTTTTTAAATAATAATTTAAAAAAAAAAAAATACAAAAAAAAAAACTGTAAATATTCCTGACGTTAACGGCGCACAAACTGATACATTTGTTCATTTGCAACAATATCTCGCATTCTTTAAATAACTTTTATCAAAATGCGGCTGATTCCACATTCATGTCTCCTGTCGATACGTAAGTATGAGTCATCATGTGCGTTTAACAGAGGATAGTGTAATTACTTCCAATGTTGTGTTTAAAGAGGTCCTCTGACCTCAATTTGTACGTTAACATTCCAATTAAATTCGTGCATCAGACCCTGCCTTTTTTTCTACATTTTAAAATTAGAAACGCGGGGGTAGCCCGCTGGGAGCGGGCGCATCACGCTCGTATATCTAACCAGGGAGGTTGGGGTCGATTCCTGCGAGGGACATTGGCACAGCGTGATTTCGTATCCTCGGCTGCAGAGCCATCTCGTATGAAGCTTTCCATACTATCGGGAGAAGTGTTCTGTGCTCTCGAATTTCATGAAAAATAATAAAGAGTTTCTGAGCTATCAGCTATTTGGCGTTTTTATTTAATACTTGTGTAACCAGGTGTTCAACTTTCATAATAAAAGGCAGCAATGCCGATATCCGAATAAAATATCCAGCGAAAGCCTTAGCAGCTAAGTGACATAGAAGAGAGCTTGAGTAAAAGAGAAGATAAGGCATTTTATTTGTTTATTACTGAGGTCATAATTGATGGCACTATGATTCACACTAGTAGGCTAGTAGGTATAATCAGAATATGAAAGTCGCGGGTCAAAAATTGTATGTACGATGCAACTATGAACATATGAGGATTTATTCGTCATGAGGCGACATATATCAGATGCGAAAATATTCCTATAGAAGCTAGATGTGGAGTAAGATGATTACTGACGTGTTTAAACTGTGAAACAATAAAATATGCAATAGGGTAGTTTCCTTCATCAAAGAAAACGAAATGCATTGATTGCGACCTTCCTTACCCACCATTAGTGTATTCATAATATACAAATTATTTGGTTTTAGAAATCACAGTTTAGACGAATGGCAACGGTCAATTTTAACCTCATTTGAAAAAGGACAGATTGGCGCCAATGCGATACCACTCCACGTGACGTCACAGGGACCTAGTTTCTATACGAGTAGATAGGAGTTTTACATAGTCTGAGGTTACCAATGCATGCATGAGGCACAGAGCTCAGGGAAACATCTCTTAATAACCACACATTAAAAATACCTAACTTCGGAAAGGTTCCCCACGTTTGATAGGGGAAAAATAATCCTTATTTAAGCCAAGCGCTACCTACAAGCAGGGTACTCAGCTACCTGCTAGCAGCCTGCGTCGTATCAGCGCTCAAGTCTCGCCCCATGGTCACCTTACACGCCGACAGTTGGAACCAGAAATACGTAACACGGACCTTTCCCATCATTCCTACTTAGCCGTCGCGTTTTCGCGCGCTTTAAATTTTTCACTTTTCATTTAATCGCGAAAAATAGATATGGTCATTTAAAAATCTACTTGCATGAAATACGTACTCCAGGAGTAATAATCTTTCGATTTAGGCAATAAAAAATAATAGGAAACCACCCTATTCTACCAACTTAACCCTTAGACTACCATTTTTTTCTCCTTAACTTCCAACCTTTTTATTGGTTCCTATCTCTTTATAAGTGTTTCAAGAGGCTATAGGATAATTTTCATGCACGTCAGGTTACGGATTTTCAGCAGGGGGGGTGAGGGACATATATGTCCCACTGGTACTTACGGATGGGACACGAATGTCCCATTGGTACCTACGGTTGGGACATTCATGTCCCATTGGTATACAAAGTAATTCAACAATTCATACCAATACAAGGGAATACATACGTTTTGAGAAAATAATTATTTTGAAATCGGCATACGTGTAGGTACCCAAAAAGAAGCAAAATACACAAGAATAGAGACTAAGATTGAAAGTGTCCTGAGGGTGATAATTGAAAAAAGTAGATAATACAGAGTGGAATACACAATTTTATTATTACAAACAAACTATACATCAATTTGACAAAAAAATATGATGAAACAGACATCAACTTTTTGAACCCTAGGTGTGATACGGCGTAAAACAATTTTTATATAATGGTACATTACACATACAGCAAATAGTTTTGGTTCTTTTTTCCATTTTCTTCTGCGCGCACCTCGAATAGCGTCTCCTGGTGTTACCCTCAATAGGCAGATGGTCACCCACATTTATCATGAGCTTAGCTGCTTTCGATGGTCTGCCTCTGCATCTTTTACGTTTTACATGGCTTTTTTCTTTCCCATTTGCCATCAAATTTTCAGCCAGTGGAACAACGACCTGTAGCAGTTTTACATTTTTCTTTGTTATTTCCTTGTGTAAAATCCATGCTTTCACCACTGCTAGCATTAGTAGTTTGTAAAATACCTTTTTCCACCACTTCTTTGACCGCCTGTCGAAGTCATACACGCTAACCTTCTGGTCGGAGAGATCTTATCCTCCCATATATCTATTGTAGAAGCAAATAGCGGCTAGACAGTCTACCACCAACTTTGTACCATCTTTTTGTTTGCGATTAGCAGTTTGCACTGTAGTATCGTGGAGTTTGCTAAGAACAGTTACTTCTTTGCTGTCCTGCCACCTTGTTGCTATTGTCCCATGCTGATTCACAACAAACTCATACTCTCCCCTTTTCAATTTTCCTTGGAACTTCGGCATGTGTTTTCTTGAACTGATAGCGGTACCCACTGATGGAAATTTCATGGTATTTATCAATTGTACACTTGTGAAAAATCTGTCAAAAATTATTGTGACATCTGGTTTTCTTATCGTCTTACATAGAGATAGAACAACTCTCTCCGAGAGTGGTCAATGCAGAATAGTTTTCACCGGATTCTTTCCCAGAGTAAATATTCAAATCATATGCGTACTCAGTTACTGCATCGCAGCGCTCCCAAATTTTTATCCCTCTTTTTATTGGTTTCATGGGAAGGTATTGCTTGAGAGAGGATCTGCCTTTGAACTTTGTCATGGACTCATCAATGCTCTGGAACGGACTTTCTTCCCTTGCCTTAGGAAATGTATGTTTGAGGCAAGAAACTACCTCGTCAATATAATATGTTTTTGAAGAACCCATAGGTTGTTCGGGATCATTGAAATACAGCTTTGATACTAACAATTGGAATCTATTTCATGCCATTGATTTTTTGATGGCCTCACTTCCCATAAAAACGTTGTGGGACCAATAATCTAAAATATTTGGTACTTTATTGTAGCTCATTACGAGCATAGAACCAAGGAGCAACATAATTTCCCCAGGATCAGTGTCGTGGATAATATTATGTTTTCCCTTTTTCCGCAATATATCTAAACGCTTATTCGTACATTGACTGATGAATATAAATAAGCTGTGAGGAAATAATTGGAGAAAACAGTCCATTTCATCTAATGGCCTACTAACCGGAATTAATGGCATTGTAGGTCAATCAGGTATGCAAAAATGTCTCGGAAGGAATTGTATCCTTGGAGTAGTCCACAAAATCTCACTCGGAATGTCACTTGTAGATAAGAGGGTAGAATTATTGCTTTCCTCTGTACTTACATTGTCTTGGATGTCGTCAGACTTTTTATTACTATCTTCCAGAGAGCTCTCATCAGTCACTATTTTCAAAATCAACCCTGTATTCTTCGTCCGATGTATCATCAGATGACGCATCTTCATTTGATGATACGCCCACCGACATTTCGTTGTCAGATTCATCCAATATCTGGAGTAATTCTTCTTCATTGCATTTTCTCTTGTGGCTCATTTCTTGGGACTAAAATTAAAATGAATATGTAAAGGCTGTTATGGAAGCAATTATGTACAAAGACACCAAATTACATTTGACGTGTTTACTCACCTGGTATCAATCTACTCCAGAGGTTACACAGATGTAGATGTAAATCACTGTAATCCTAAAATAGCTTCTAAGGACTGAAAGAAAGAGCCTCATCTAGAAGTGCTCGTCGCAGTGCTCAATATCACAGGGACATCAGCACTAGTCTGTTACTTATCAATGTACAGAACCTAAATATTTACCATATGGCAAAATTTTATGACGTCATGGTACCAACGGTAAATCAGAGAACTTATATCAAAACGTCGGCACTCACAAATGCAGATGTGAAAAAGATAAATCATTGCGCAAAATGAGGAGTGGTAATATTGTGCAAAAAACAAGGATCCTAAAGTAACATGGATATTTACTTATTATTTTAGAATTACTAGCCAAGTCCAAATTTCCTTTGCTATAAAACCGGAGGTGACAATGTAAACCTTATTGACTTGTCAAAGTACAGTCCTCTGTTGGCAAAATAAGAACTAAAAGTCGATTAGTCCCTCTTATACCGATGGGACAATATCGTAGGTGTTTATAATAGGCCTACATCCCAAAGGTTGTTTTGCAAATCTACCTGGGACATATGTGTCCCGTTGGTAGTCTAAGGGTTAAGAAGCCTTCATTTCATTAGGGCATTACCTTCACCATAACGATCGGAAAAAGAAGTGATGCGCCGCCGTAGTGATGATGAGATGCCCACCGACCCCTCGGGTTATTATAAGGATGGAGAATCCCTACGCCCAGTGGGCGGAAATAGAAATAAAAAAGCTGGGCAATACTCGCTGTACTCTTAAGTCTTGACTATATTGATGAAAATGTTTGCATAAGTGATTTTATCTCTGATTTAGTTAAAATTTAAGCGAAAAACTTTTTCATTTAAACTTTAAAAATTTAATTTTTATTAAATGTATAATGGTAATTCAGAAAGTGATATTGTCCAAAAATCATAGCTTAATAGTATCCAATAGATATATATTATCGTTATGTATCCGCAATAGAACAATATTTATGCTTAGCCCGCACACCAGGGCATTAAACATTAACCACGAGGTAATACAGCCTTAAACTTAACCTGGCGGTGGCTAAAAGTTCTGGTTAGCTTAAATTATGATCTTACGCTGAAGCTAACCGGAGCTTTGAACAACCTCAAGGTAAAGTTAAAGGCTGTACCATGTTATGGTTAACGTTAGCCAGACATTATAAAACCGGCCCAAAGTGATATTTTATAAAAAACAAATATTTTTCAGCATTGACAAAGAGGAGGTGACAGTCATTTTCTCCATAATATACACCTAAGTGCCTAATCCTCTTGAGATCCATAAGCGACCATTCCATACTCCACGTGTATCATCATCACATTCACTCATCTCCACGACCACATCAAAATAATTACGATAAAACTCTACAGCCACCAACAATAGATCGACGACGGCTGTTTTTTTTTTAGTAAGGGCCGTTTTGCCGTACACTGTAGCAGTTCGCACGCCGTCCGTAACGAGTGTGCGCGCCGCCTCCCGGAATGCCTTGCGAACAACCGCGTGTCAGGTGCAGTTATGTATCAAACCTTTGCGCTTTACTGTGGATTTTTAAAATGTTTAAGATGGTTGAATCGCCCGCCGCGTGTGAGATTCGGTCAGTGATACGATTTTTGACTTCAAGAAACATGTTGGCTGCAGACATTCACCCTCAGCTCTGTGAAGTGTATGCTGCTAATGCAATGAGCGATGTAAAGTGCGGAAATGGGTCGGAAAATTCAAAGATGGCTGTGAAAATGTTCACGATGTCGATGATGATCGCTCAGGACGGCCATCTTTGATCACAAACGTTGTCGCGCTGCAAAATCAAGGCAACGGTGTTCTGGGATAGGCGCGGTGTTTTGCTAGTGGGCTTCATGACACGAGGAATGACGATCACCTCAGAAGCCCACTGTGCAACCCTGGCCAGGCTCCGACGCGCCATTCATAGCAAAAGACGCCGTATCTCGCGTGGACTCCTGGTTGGCAAGGCAGGCGGCAAACTTCTTTAAAGAGTTTTCAAAACTTAGTTTTAAGGTATGATAAGTGGAAATATAAAGAAAAGCATAAAAATTCCAAAATTTTCAAAATTCTAAATTTTGAAAATTCTAAAATTCTAATTTTTTTTTCAAATTTCTAAAAATAATTTTGAAAAAAAAATTTGGTTTATTTAATATAAAAAACGGCCCTTACTTAAAAAACAACCCTCGTATATTTGTACACCAAGGCACCATGGAGGCCAAATACGTCGAGTACATCAGCTATATTCCTTTTAATTGTTGAAAAAATGGCCTTTTATCGTGTCCCCGAAAGATCTTTTGGCAAGCTTGAACTGGGCCTTATTGTTCGTTTAAAATGGGAGTCCATAACGGAAAGGATAAAAGGCCGGAATAACTGACAAAATTGTCCATTTATACCTAAGTTAACCGTTATAATAGATAAGATAATTATTTGCCGTAAACAGTCAGCCCTGAAGAGGCTATTAAAGTATTCCAACGAAACGCCTGTCGTCACTCAGCTGTTAACCAAGAGTTCAATCCTTAATGAATTCGCCAGAACCATTCGGTGGGGAAGCCAAAAATCCCGTTTAACAAGATGTATCGTGACGATTTGCACAATATCGCGGTGCTAATTGAAGCGGAGAGTGCATTTAACTGCACTTTAGTTTTACGATTGCGAATAAATCGAGTATTTTATAGTGTCGACAGTGGTTAAGGCGGAATGTGGAGGTGGAAAAGACACGTAGTCGTTACTCTCCTTGCAGTTAAGGAACGTTTCCGGTCAAGAACCCGGCAGTGGCCGGAGAAGAGAACAAGAAAAAAAAATGAAGGACGCAAAGCGATGCGATGCCACGAGAGGGCGTGGAAGGAGAGGAAAGTAATTAAGAGAAAAAATAATGAGTGGCGTGGAGAGATGGAGGTATCTTGGGAGTGTAGAGTTAAGATTCGACATTAGCACTGCTTCGGGGACTCTTGGAGGAGAAATAATTGAAATGCCTCCGAGGCCTTCGCTCTTACCGAGAGAATTAATGTGCAGCAGTCACGGACGGGAAAGTCGCAGAAATGTTGTATTTAAAAAGCCACTTAGCATGCGCGGGCTATAAGCATCTTCGAGTTCTGGAATCGACCAAAAAACATAAATATGTCCGAAGACAGGAAACACAAATTCCATTTAGCGTTAGATGGAAAAATATCTCCAAATCAAATGATTTCGATTGACTTAGGCAATCATGAATGGGGAAGAGAATGGGTGTTAACCCACCGTGAGCTAGGCTAAGACTCATCGAAATTATTATTAATTTATTTATTTAGAAAAACTCCCACATATCGTACAACTTACATGCCAGTTTACAGTGGCACAATATGAATAAATATCGGAGCATAATATTATTAATGCCACGAGAAAAATATTCCCAAGGACCCGGAATAGAGCCACGGACATATGGCTTTCCGGACCACGGCGCTGACCTCTACTTTATTCAGGTTCTTTGATTCCAACTGAAAAATATCTTCGAAATCGGTTGTTCGATTTTCTTAGGCTATAATGAATACAGAGGAGAATAGATCCATACCCCCACTGCACGAACGCTCAACAATAGGGTCGTTTCTTTCATCAAAGAAAACGATAGGCATTGATTGCGATTCGTTACCCACCATTTGTGTATTCATAATATGCAAATTATTTGGTTTTACAAATACCTGTTTAGACGAATGGCAATGGCAATTTTCTCCTCATTTGAAAAAGGCCAGATTGGCGCCCATGCGATTCCACTCCACGTGACGTCACAGGGACCTAGTTTCTACACGAGAGGATAGGAGTTTTACATCGTCTGAGATTACCAATGCATGCACGAGGCACGGAGCTCAGGGAAACATGTCTTTATAATCACCTATTTAAACTGGCTAAAGTCGGAAAGTTTTCTTCGTTTGATAAGGTATTAATAATCCTTATTTAAGCCAAGTGCTACCTGATAGAAGGGTACTCTGCTACCTGTTAGCAGCCTGTATCGGCGCTCATAGCTTCACACCAAGGTGGTCTCACACGGCGGCAGCTGGAACCAGAATCACGTCACACGGGGTTTTCCCAGCATTCATACTTAGCCGTCGCGTTTTCGCGCGCTTGAAAATTTTCACTTTTCATTTAATCGCGAAAAATAGATATCGTCATTTAAAAATCTTTGAGCGTGAAATGCGTAATCCATGAGTAATAATCTTTCGATGTAGGCGATAAAGAAATAATAGGAAACCACCCTAATGCCCACCGAATCAAATCCCCTCATCTAGTTCAATAAGGGCTTCTAGATGAGCGGATTTGAATCGGAGGGTGATTGTTGAGCGTTTGTGCGGTGGAGGTATCGAGATGTTAACCCTCCAAGGGCTAGGCCAAGACTCATCGAAAATATATAGAAAAAATTACCCGATTTATTTTGGCTAGAGTACTGGCTTTCTACCCAGATGGTCCAGGTTCTTCCCGGAGGTGGCAGAGAATTTTCAGAGGTTGCCCGATTCCTAGTTAAATGCTTAGCCGTCCGTCGGATGGGACGTTAAGCCGTGGTCCCCTTGACGTCTTTCGCTGGGAGTAGGCTAACTCTGACGCCAGGTTCCCTCCACCGTTCTCTCATGGCGCATGACCTCAGCTGTCGGTCGCCTCCTCCAAATGCCAATCCTTACTCGCCTATCAGGCTCTTTTACACTTATTTATAATACACATAATCAGTGCCAACAATTTATTCTCTGGGTGATGCAAATCTCATTCTTTTAATTTTTAGTGCATTTCATACTGTTTTTGGGGATTCGTTTTTTATTTTAATATTTATTTTATTTTCTACATTTTAGCGTTGAATCGCACACTCGATTAAACCAGAGCTCTTAAAGAAATTACGGCTGAAAAATTATATCTAACGCAATAAAAAATATTGAGAAAGTTTGAAATTATTTTTGTAAAAATCTGTGAGAGTCTCTAGTTATTTCTGCCTCCCAATGGTAACAGTATTCACTTTGACAATATTTAGACTGAAAAAAGGTTTTTCATATCATTAATTTATCTCTTTTTAGAGTGTGGGCCAAAGATAGGGTTAGATGGGTCAAAGTAACCCTCAATCTTACGGCACTTAAAATGCTTATTATTCTCGCACTGTTTTACGGACGGTGTCCTACCACATATGAAAATATAGGTAACGCCAAAACTGTGGAGATAACTTTTCATGAGGAATTGATTAATTTTAATTGCTAATTGTATATATGAATCGGCCTTAATAATGCGAGAGGAAGGAATTACAAGAGTAGCCTTGGTATCACTTGGTCAGCCTTACCTCTTATATTCATTCCCTACCCCTCTCCATGCTTTCGGCTATCTCTCCGCGTCCGCTTCAATCCTACACCCGTGGCTGCTATTTCCAGTCCTTCTCCTTGTAATGAGGGCGAGAGATGAGGCTAAAAAGCAGGAACAACGCGCGTGATTTAGTCCCGAGCAGGCAGCGGCGATTCCGAAGCCAGCAAATGCCTTCCGACCGCCTGAATGAGGCCTCTAACCACATTTACGTCTACATACTATCCCGTAAGCCTCCCGAATAAACGAGTATCAGGGATGTTTAGGGCACAAGCCGTTAAACTTGAATAGATTATTAGTTAAGTATTCTACCAGTTAAAGTACCATTTCCATGTAGTACATAAGGAACATTCTGGTAGTCATCCCTTCCTCCTTGTACTTCACTCTTAAATAAACAATAAGACCAAACCCCTTTCATTCCATCTAAAAATCCTATTCTTTTCCTTCCTCTCCTTCGTTTACCCAATATTCTACCCTCAAAAACAGTTTTCAACATCCCCTCCTAACTAAGAACTCGCTACATCCATACCGTCTGTCTCCTCCGTATCTCATCTAAAAGCTGCCTCTCCTCACCCACCATGCCCAGTACATCGTCTTTCCTCCTCCTCTACGTTCACTTCACCTTCTCCATTCTTCGCCCCACCAAAATCTCGAATGCCTCAAGTCTTCTCTTGTCCTCCTTCCTTAGTGTCTACGTCACCGCACCGTAAAGCGCTACGCTCCAGATCAGACTTCACTTACGTTTTCTTTAAACTCTAACATAGCAATCCTCTTATAAGCTCATTCCTGTTCATGGACGCCTCCTTTGATAACGCAATTCTCTTCTTGATTTCCATAGGGCGGTATAAGTTTTCAGAAACGTGGTGCTGAATTTTGGAACCGTCTTCTATGCTATCAGGTTCGTCGGAGAGGATGAAATGAAGGCATTCCCGAGCAGATGGGCGATAGAAAAATAAATATGAAAATGACTGCCAAAAGGATGATAACTCCACAAAATCTCCTTCGCTCAATGCTTTCACCCTGGGCACCTTATATCGAAAAAAGACGGCCAAAACTTACATTTTTATAGCCAGGAAGTTGAAACTTCGCATGATTAATTTCAAAACATTTGTGTATAACATGGCACATTATATTTTGTCATTTGCTTGCGTGCAACTTTGATCCCATATTCACTAGGAATATGGGGTCAAAGTTGCACAATTTTCTCAAAAAATCCCTTCATCGATTTTGTCCGAAAATTACCAAATGCATTGGAAATAATTTATTGCATTAATTTTCCTTGGAAACTTTATGCGGAAACTGTCTTTATATACCGAAAATGTTTGCCAAAAGGTTTTAGTTGTCATCGAAAGTTTTTTTATCGATAGAAAAATATTTATGGTAAGACTAATCTAATAATGCGTATTTATGAAAGCATTTCCAAAAGCGTTTTTTTTTTTGTCAAGTGCCGACTCTTTTTGACTCAAAAATGATTCATATTATGAAAATAAAATAATAGTAATTCCAACATTGTTATTGGAGAAGGAGAGCGTAAACTATATCACACTTTTGGGGGGAAATCAAGGGATAAATATAGGTCATAATATTTCTCATTGCAAAGAGGAAACATACTACAAGAATAATTAAGCGAGAAAATATTGAAATCGTCTTGAACATAATTTCATCTTAGTCTCCATGCGGAACAGGGAGTTCGCTGAAGTTGCGACGCCAACCCGTTTACGTCGACCTACGACGCTGCTGTGGTCACACACCCATGAAGCAGACTCCATGCGAGTGTCGCTAATTTTGGATCCGTTTCATAAAGCGCTGACTCGAGTCTTTTTTCATCTCATTGTCTCTTCACCACCCAAGCCTAGAAGCTGAGTGGGTCAAGTGTATTCACACTCGCTTGTCAAATGCCTGGATGTGTACATGGGTACACAGATGAAGAAGGCTTACTGTCGGTGCCAAAATGATGTGCCGCTATACTCGGAAAATTTTTATCTGGGCTTGTTCTCATGCTAAAGTAATGAATAATAAGTAATTTTAAAGAAAATTTTATTCTGATTAATTTTTTGTTTTGTGAAAATCTTAAAAATGTAGACACGCTATGGTAATGAATGACTCCGTAAATCGTAAAATTAGCCGTTTTGTCAACTTAATGAACTTTGTAACTTATCCCTGTGAAAACTGCGACGTCTACAGCATCTATCTTCCACTATAAGTTAATGTAGATGAATAAAATGTAGATCTTTTACCTAATGTGTGTGAATAAAATGGCAGGTAGGGAGAGTGGGATAATTTGGGATCTGGGGTGATCCCGTGAATTTTTAAGGGTTCTCTATGCATCAGTGAACAATTGCTGCTCAGATATGGTGTTTCTACTTCGCAAATAGCGAGTTATTTGTGCAGCATACTACATCTGCATACTACCCCGCAAGGCGCAGTAGGTGTCAGGCTGGTGTCAGGACAACAGCCGTTTACATATAAAAATAAAATACTCCAACTCAGTTCCGTCTTGCATTTATTAAAGTCCTTCTTTGTGATGTTCCCCGTATCGCTCTGAAATATATATCTACGAGCGTGCTGCGCCAACACCACCTAGTCTAGGTGGTGTTGGCTGCGCCCGCTCCCAGCGGGCTTCCCCCGCTCTTTTCAATTCAGGTCCACAAGGGAATATGCGCGTTTCTAATTTTAAAATGTAGAAATAAAGGCAGGGTCTTATGTACAAATTAAATTGAAATGTTCATGTACAAATTGAGGTCAGAGAACCTCTTTAAACACAATATTGGAAGTAATTACACTATCCTCTGTTAAACGCACATGATGACTCATACTTACGTATCAACAGGAGACTTGAATGTGGAATCAGCCACATTTTGATAAAAGTTATTTAAAGAATGCGAGATATTGTTGCAAATGAACAAATGTATCAGTTTGTGCGCCGTTAACGTCAGGAATATTTACCGGTTTTTGTTTTTTTTTAATTATTTAAAAACCAATTTTCGGAAACAATAGCAATATTTAGGAATTAATATATGTCGTCGCATGTTCTCTGATAAATTCTGTGAATTTTGGTACCTCATTTGTTGAATTTGGTTGCGTATAAGTTGAGAAAAAGGTATCTATACAGTAGAAATAATATAGATGATTCTTAATGAGGCGAGGATATGGAGGTTAATGGATAAGGTGCTCTAAACAAGACGAAGAGGAGCGACGAAGTTCTAGGTGAGGTGCATGGTAGGTGAGGGGAGAAGGCTTCAAAATGAGAGTGTGACAAAGGTTTGGATTGAGCAGGGATAATATTTTAAAAGCCGAGTTAGAAAAAGAATGTTACGCAATTGATGGAGAAGAAGGAAGAGAATAGGATATACAGATAGAATGAAAGGGAGGAGGCCGGATTGTAAATTCAGGACCTTGGAAGCCAAGAGGGATAAGGGCAATTTTTTTAGATAGTAGGGTGGTTTCCTATTATTTTTTTATTGCCTAAATCGAAAGATTATTACTCCTGGAGTACGTATTTCACACTTTTAGATTTTTAAATGACGATACGCATTTTTCACGAGTAAATGAAAAGTGAAAAATTTCAAGCGTGCGAAAACGCGACGGCTAAGTATGAATACTGGGAAAACCCCGTATGACGTCACTCTGGTTCCAGCTACCGCCGTGTGAGGCCACCTTGGTGCGAAGCTATGAGCGCCGATACAGGCTGCTAACAGGTAGCAGAGTACCCTGCTAGCAGGTAGCGCTTGGCTTAAATAAGGATTATTAATGCCTTATCAAACGAAGGAAACTTTCCGAACTTAGAAAATTTTAATAAGTGATTATTTAGAGATGTTTCCCTGAGCTCTGTGACTCATGCATGCATTGGTAATCTCAGACGATGTAAAACTCCTATCTACTCGTATAGAAACTAGGTCCCTGTGACATCACGTGGAGTGGCATCGCATGAACTAGAAAGCTCCATCTTCCATTTAACCCCTGATCAAACTAAAAATTTATGCAGATAAATACATAATCAATATGCTCATGAAATTACGTGCAGAGAAGAAATTTAAAGAAAATTACATGAAGAAATTACATATAGACATAGAAGTTCCATTTTCAATCAACAAACAAAATTATAAGTCAACAAAATTACCATTTACCCAGTGTAAAAAGATGTAAGCAAACGTGGGAAAAACCTAAGGACCTAAACTAGTCGTCCTAATTGGGGAAAAAAAACACCGACAGAAAATGCCCACACAAGAAGGGGGGCGTGAAAAACCTGCCAAAACCTACTTAGAAAGAGCTAATGTAAACCTGGGTATCTACAAATACAAGAAATTACAAGGAAATGTCACCCAGTACGTAGAAAGAAAAAGAAAATTAGATGAAGCCGGAGGAGACAGTCTTTCCTACTGTTCCCATGATGTTACATGTCTCGTTGTTGTTCTCGAAGAAGTTTTACCTGTAGTACCCTTTTGAAGGAGGCGAGTGATGATGATTTACGTAGCGATAAGTCAATGTTGTTCCATTCGCGGCACGCAGTAATAATTAATTATTTATTGAATCTGACTGTCCGGTGGTGAAATCTAGCGATTTGATCGTTGGATTATTCCTCCTCATAGAATAATTCTCTAAAATCGCTGGCACAGAAATGGTTTTCCAGGTTTCGCTGATGGTAGGACCCGCCCACCTTTGTGACGGTGCGGGATTCCTCGTCCCTTCCCTTCCTTCCCTTTCCCGTCCCAGGAGGTGTCTTCGGACTCCCATCGCGGCGGCGCCTCCTTCCTTTTTCCTTCCTGTCCTCCCCCTTCTGCGGTGCAGAGGTGATAAGCTAACGCTTCCAGACCTCGGCCCAGGAGAGTAACCTGGCGATCCCGCTGTGTTTCATATCCACTGTACGGTGGTCAGGTATAACGAGTTTTTCATTTCCTCTCGTATTTGAGTAGTGTACTCTGCTAAGTGTGGTGTATTTGTTTGTAAAATTTGATAGATAAGACCAAGGGTATGCAGCCGGCGTCGTGAACTAGGTTTTAACCATTTGAGGTCGTTAATATAATTGGTAGTATGATCTGATAAATGTAAATTAAATATGAACCTAATGCATGCGTTGAAAGAGACGTAGTATTAAACCCGCATATGCGTTAGCGGCGCGGGTATGCATGCAAAACCGCTTCCTTCGACCGCAAGAGGCCGCAGTCAGCTGTCCGCGAGTCTCTTTCGAAGAATTGGAGCACCTCCCTCTCCCCGTCACCCACGCCACCTGCCACCCCACTCTCTCACTCGCATGCCTTCTATTCCTCGCGTCGCTCGTCGTCTCAATGTGTCGCCCGGCGGCGGCGCCTAAAGAAGGGATTCCGAGGAAAATCTGTCCCGAGGCCGCTTACAAGCCGCGTGCGTCGGACTCCTATGAGCTTCGTGCCCGCGTTTCTGGGTTGCCTCCTCATTATGCCAGGGAGGAGAAACTTTGCGAAGAATGATCATAGGCTTTCCCGGCGTATAGAATTGTGGAAGGTTACACGGGATTTCCACCGGGTCAGGTTCTCCACCTCCATCTCGGCCGACGCGACGTTTCGATAGGCGAGTTGTCCATCGTCTTCAGGGCATGTCGAGTCTTGAAAATCATCCTCCTTATGTATGGATGACGGCGGTATTAACCGGGGCAGGTGTTCTGTGATTGGTCGAGAGCTTCCCGCCTTTTTCCTCGTTCCTCACGAATGCATTCTCACTCACAACTCGCCTATCGAAACGTCGGCCGAGATGGAGTTGGAGAGCCTGACCCAGTGGAAATCCCGTGTAACCTTCCACAATGAAACTTTGTATACGCATTCTAGTTGTCATCATTAAATGTGGTTCATCGGTTTAGGGATTCACCACCTTACGTACGAAATCGTTTCAGGCGTGACGTGTAGAATAAAAAGATAATCAAGACTCATGCAAAGTTTAAGAAAGTTCTTTTTTAACTGATTTTACACATATTCCAGTATGACAATGGCGTCTTATGATATAAAAAAGTTACAATTGTGGTTCTGCAGTGTTCGGCAATACGGGCAGTCCCGCAAGGAGGGTGGAAGCCCCCCTTATGTATCCGCCACTACTTGGAAATACAATATATCCATGATAAAATATAAGCAACAAATAGTAATTTCCACATTTACATGTATTACTCTACTACCGTCCATGGTGTCGACATTCCATGTCATTTTCAAGGTGATAAATCAGAATTAAGTTTTGACTCATCTTTGTAAAGTTAAGCGCCGCTTACCATTACCCTTACCTTATTATTATTAGACGAAAATACCTTGACCCTCAACCACACCCCACTTTTTTTGTCTGTTTTATGTCAAGGTCCTTCATTAGATCACCCAAACTGCTCCCCCTTCAACTCACCTCACGCCATTTCCATATACCCCCTCCTCGTACCTTGGCTCTGGCATAAATACATGTGAGAGTGTCTGATTCATCACCGTAAAAATGACGTACTTAGAGCGTCGAAACCATGGTCGACAGTAAAGTCATGTATTAAAGTGTGGAAATCACTATCGGTGTTTATATTTTTATCATGTGTACACTATCTCGGTGGAAAATACAAAGTTCGGTTTTTAGAAAATAATTTGCAATAAATTATCCGAACAGGGAAACCTTAGCATGAGAGTCCAGTGTCCGTACTTAAATGGAGAACCTTAACGCAGAACCGGGTAAATTAGGACAATAAATTTGGGTGGAGTGGTCAGTGTTGACTTTACGGGAAAATCGGCGTGAAATTTTTGGTACGCGTAAGGTCCTAGGCAGTGGCGTAACTAGGGGGGGGGGGGTGAGGGGATAGATAGCAAACCCCCGCAAAGCCTCGTCGAAATAAAATAATTATTTAAAACTATTGCCTAGTTTTGACGTGTGATAACTCCATCTGCTTAACACTAGAAGGACTGAAGTTCCGCGCTACCTAGAAGGACAGCTAGGGGTCATTTGACCCCTAATAAAATTTCGAATAAAATTTCGTCTCATTTTCATTCAATATTCAGTTCTATCGTATAAATTGTTAAATTATTGCATTTAAAACACTTTTTAGCATTATTAAATGTTATTTCCAATGTCAAGAGTTCATAAAAATTATTTAAAGTGAAATCTTTAGTGCCAAAATGATGTAAATTGTATTTCCAGGCATGTCATCTTTCAAAAGTTTTCCCGAACCCGGGGGGAGTCGACCCCCCAGGCCATCTCATCCCCCCAAAGCATATTCCTAGTTACTCAAATCGTCCTAGGCACTTGTTTCATGCGCTTTTCTCCCTGTATTGTTAACTTAAACATTTTAATCATGGCGGAACACATTTCGGAATGAAAAATAACACTAATATAATGTGGAAAGGAGAAGTAATAGTTTGGAAAAGGTATTGAAGCAGCTCAGAAACATCTCCCCTCCATTTAATCCGGTTAAAAATACAATCAAATACATTATCAGTGGATTTAAGGCTCCTGGAATTTTTCCTCTGGATCGTGGTGTATTCACAAACGACGACTTTATACCACCATATGTTAGGAATCGGCCCCTTCAACGGAAGATATCTGTCCTTGTTCTTGAAAGGAGTTATATTTTGAAATTGAATTAAAACCAACTACATTAATTTGCTTTATGCAACATTTTCATTTACTTTCAAATTTAATAAAAATAATACAAATTAATTTCAGTTTTCACGAGCGTCGTTGCTGTTCCCTCCAATCTAACTTGTGTTCCTTGTTGCAATTGGTAGTGCTCCGCGGTACATGAACATGATGTACCAAGAAACAATTGCAAAGACTTTTAGAAGTTCTAATTAGATCCAATAATAGTTGAAGTACAAGAATAAAATTGGAAACTTATGTGAGGTAATCCTGATGGATTGAATTGCTACTATTAGACTGAATCTTCAGTTAATATATTGTGATTTATACAAAAGAGTTGAAAAAGGGTACCGTGATACAACACTCTCCCCTACTTATATACGTCCATGATATGTTTGATGTTATACAGACTACAATAAGAAGCTTGCGATGTTGCTGCTGCTAAGACCGATCCTACGTCTACGCTGAAAGTCATCATGCAATATTGAAGTTAGGAAGAATGTTATTGATTGTAATAATTGTGATACAGATGATAATTTATTCATGAGCGGTTTCGTAGCGACGCATTATGCAACTCGAATATGATGGAAAATTCATTTGACTCGACGTATCATATCGCCCTCAATTCAGTTTGGTTCATCCAATCCACCTATTTACAATTTTTTTTTTTCACTATGGAAGATGCGAACGCTATTTTCTACTTTTTCCACTAACGTACTTGAGGCGTGTGTGACAAAATCTCGAAACTTGAGTTAGGGTTTTTTTTTTAATTTTCCAGTCTGATATTCATAAAATGATGCGATTTATGCGAAGGTAATAATACACCAACAATTATAAAGAGGTCGTTTTCTTATATTTCTGATGCCTCCAAGGTGATATTTCAGGTGTGAGAGGAATTATAATGAGGTATATACTCAACTCGAATGTGATTAGAAAGCTCACTTGACTTACCCAACCTTGTCACCCCTATTTCATTTTGGTTCATCCCATAAACCCTCTTACGATTTTTTAAAGCTTTTTTTATGCTTCTTGCAGTCAGAATTGCCTCGGGAAGAGTGATTGATGGTCAGGCATGGCTGCAAAGTAAGAACCATCCCTTCGCACCGGCTCCCATCAATCTTATCGTAGCATTCACGTTTTTTCCCCTAATTTTTCATTAACAGCTCTTGAATCCCAAAATTTTAATGCCTCGGAGCGTATTTCGGTCGCTTATGGAGGTCATTTCCGGGAAATGTTCCTCACTAACCCCTGTGCAGGATATTCCTGTCCTCTCTCTCAAAGGGCACTCTTTTCAATACATTTGGACGATTAAATTTTTATGCCAATGTGCACAGGTTTAGGGTTGCCGAATATAATTTTTAATTTAAAACTTGTTAAAAAAAAGACATTTGATATCCAAGAGGAGAGGTCAAGGGGCAATAATAAATGGCATGGTATCTCCTTCTATATTTCCTAAGAGAGCGAAATATAAGCTGCGATATTAATACAAGTGATGTAATAGACTGACTGATTTTTTGTCGCCTAATCATCCTTCGTTTTTTTCTTGATTTTCCTTGCAAATATCACTCAATACTGACTCGCGGTGTAAGACAATACTTAGTGACAATGCTTATTTACAAATAAATCAAGAAAAAACTGAAGGATGATTAGGCAACTGGAAGATCAACCTATTAAACTATTGCATTGTGGAAGATTGGGTCTTTCGTCATGTTGCATAAAAAATGAAATTCGATTTTTAAGCCAACATTGAGTGTAATTCTGAGTTATGACGAGCCTGTTACCCGTTGTTACTAAAACCAACCAAGACTCCAGGGCAGACTCGACGTAGATATTAAAGAGAGTGATTGATTAGTATATGTATTGCAGGTTGCCAACTACTTTTATCTACGCATTGATAAGAATTCTGATATGATCCCATAATAATTCTTGAATTTATTAATTCCATTTCCCAAGTATAGAAGGTGGTATTTACAATTGTTGGGTTTACAGTCGGTGAAGCATGTTAAACGTCAAAACTCTTGAAGCAAGAATAATGTATCCGAGATGAAGTCGACAGGAATATGAAGTTACCACCAAAATTGTTGATCATTTTTTGCATCATCCACTCGGAATAGGAACACGTATGTGACAACAATTATAAATAACTAAAAATATCGTCATAATGACAGGATAATGTAGGAAGAAGTACTGTAGAATTTATTTCTAAGAACCTGGGAGTCTAACCAATATTTTAGGTATACTGCATCCATTTCTTTTGTTGCGGTGTGAGACTCCTAGGTTTTTAATAGTAGTGAAGAACAATAATATAATATGAACAATACTATTAGTATTTTTATACTGTTTAAGATAACTCTTTTGGTTCATAATTTAGCCGAAGTGGCGTTGGGAATCCATTCTATTTTCTTATGACGAAACACGATTTCAATGGCATAAGTAACCCCTCATGAATCCAGGACCGAAAATACCAATCAGATACGCATTTTTTAAATCAAGAGAAAAATGGATTGTGTTGACATTAAAATTATCAAGGCCCTCAATTATCGAGTAAAACTAATCGTCGTTGAAAATAAAATTACAGAAATTAAAAAAAAACTCATTAAATGTTTTACCCATGAAACGGTGAAAAGTGCGCACCAGAGTTCTTTTTTACTTGATATTTTTTCTTCATACTGGCAGAAATAGGTTCAAAGTTAGTTGTCGCGAAAGAATCTCCTTATGACTAAACTCACTTGGAATCTCATGAAAACCTCATCCATCGTCTTTCATCATCAATTGCGAAGGTACATTTTCGGTTTATAGCTTGAAGTCCAGAGCTGAAATTGAACATCTGAAATAAAGGGTGATCAATTGATTTTTTACAGAAATATACTATAGGTTGTATTACTTATGTGGCGATTTACTTCTTCTTTGGATTGTTGTGTAAAATTTTATATTGCTGTCAGCTTTTATTTCACGTGTCCTGAAGAAGCAAATCCTGTATTTTTGTGCTTCAATAAATCTGTTATTCGAAAATTTTAGTTAATTTTTCAATAAATTCATAAATATTGTCAGTTATGATGGATATAGCATAATTTCGAAACGAAATTATTTTAAATTTTGTACATTCTATTTTAAACTTCTCAAGGCATAAGTTTTTGATTTTTATGTATTCACCTCCCGCTTGTACTTAGGATTCCTGAACCTAAGTGTGTGAGAAATGCAAAACGACTCTTTCAATTCTTAAATATTTGCTTAGTTTGAGGCGCAGAAATTTTTCTTAATCTTTGCGTTAAAACATAATTTTTATAGAGTCGAATATATTTCATCATCATCATCACTGGTCAACAATCCTAGGATTGGTTTGACGCAGCTCTCCACTCAGTACTCCTATCACCTAATCTTTTCGCACCTACGTATTTCTTCTCTTTCACATCCTTCTTCACTTGTTCCATATATTTTGTTCGAGGTATTCCTTTTCCGTTCTTGCCTTCCACTTGTCCCTCGACGATTGTCTTCATCAGGCCATCATGTCTCAAGATGTGGCCTATAAGGTTGTTCCGTCTTCTTGTTAAGGTTTTCATGAGGCTTCTCTTCTCTCCTACCCTTCTAAGGACTTCCTCGTTACTAACTCGGTCGATCCATTTGATCTTCATCATTCTTCTGTAGCACCACATTTCGAAGGCCTCTATCCTTGCTTTCTCCGCTGCGGTCATTGTCCATGCCTCACTTCCGTGTAGGAGCATACTCCAGATGTAGGTTCTTATAAATTGTTTCTTTACTTCCATATTTAAGTTTCCCGCTGTAAGCAGGTCTCTCTTTTGGTGGAATGCTCTCTTCGCCTTAACTATTCTGCTGATAATTTCTTTCTTGCTTCTCCCGAAACTACGAATATATTTACTTCTCTTTTTTAATCGAGTATTATCCCCAAAAATCCTAGAGTTTATAATTTTTCATGCTCCTAACCACATAAACGACTGAAATTTTGCGTGAAATTTGTTCATTTCTATTAGATTATTTGACTATGCTTAATAGCAGATGCCGAGAAATCGAGGGTGGAGGCATTATGAATATGGAGCTACAGAAGAATGATGAAAATCAAATTAGTCGGCGAATTGATCAATTAGGAAATCCTAAGTGGAGAAGGAAAGGAAAGAAGTCCTTTTATCTGTTTCAAAGATAATAACAAATTCATTAAAATCTTTCTGTAAGAGAACAGAGAATTTATGCAACAGCCAGGAGCAAATCACCCTCCCAAACATGGGCGTACCCAGCAAGGGGCAAAGATCGCAAAAGTCTTTAAAGAAAATCAGAACTGAATGGAAACGAAAGTATTCAACAAATTTTCTTTGAACCCACGAAAAATGATATGCATAATTAGTATAAGATTTGTCACTAAAATAAAAATATTTTTTCAAGGAAATAAAATTATAAACTAATAAAGCGCTGTTATAATTTTTTTTAAATGTGTCTCATTCACCTTTTCCATGCTAAAATGTCACAACTTGGCTTGCCCCCCTCTAGACCATGCCCACCCCCCCAGTTACGCCCGTGGGGCACGCCCTTGCTCCCAAAGGAACATTACAAAAAAAGAGTTATTTCGCACTGTAGGTATGCGGTTCACTTCAAGTGAAGCCTGAAAAGTTGATATATATTTGTACTGTATTATTAAACACGTGACATCCGCAGCTTCAACGCTGAATTGGCTGAGTTTTTTTTTTTATCGGAATTTCCATTTCAAACGGATATGAATGGGATATAACTCTCAAGGGTCGTGTCTTTGTCGCGTGGCGAACTGGCCCGCGAGCCAACACCACGTGACACGTCGAAGTCCGCCGAGGTAAATAATCCGCAAGGACGTTTGGGAAGGGGGTTGGGGGAGGGGGCAGCGTCCCCTACTGAGCATCCCCCTCCACTATTTCCCCTCCCCGCCAATCGTATCACCCGAGGCCATTACGTAAAGAGCGGCGACCCGGACCTACGACAACGTGCGATTCTCCCTAAAAACCTTGTGCGCGCCGCGCCCGGAGGAAATCCGTAGGGATATATGTTTAGATACATATTTATACACGCCGCCTTGCCCTACGTCTTTACTTCTTCTACTTTTAGCAAATTGTATGATTGTACTAAATGTGTAACAATTTATAAGAACCTACTTTTGGAGTATGCTCCTATACGGAAGTGAGGCATGGACAATGACCGCAGCGGAGAAAGCAAGGATAGAGGCCTTCGAAATGTGGTGCTACAGAAGAATGATGAAGATCAAATTGATCGACCGAGTTAGTAACGAGGAAGTCCTAAGAAGGGTAGGAGAGAAGAGAAGCCTCATGAAAACCTTAACAAGAAGACGGAACAACCTTATAGGCCACATCTTGAGACATGATGGCCTGATGAAGACAACCGCCGAGGGACAAGTGGAAGGCAAGAACGGAAAAGGAATACCTCGAGCAAAATATATGGAACAAGCAAAGAGAGATGTGAAAGAGAAGAAATACCTACGTAGGTGCGAAAAGATTAGCTGATAGGAGAACTGAGTGGAGAGCTGCGTCAAACCAATCCTAGGATTGTTGACCAGAGATGATGCCTAAATGTGTATTGCCCAAGACAAAAGGGAAAAAAAACTAAAAAATGAAAATTAAATTTAAAAAAAGAAAAGAAAAATTTCATTGCTTCTTGCAATAAAAAATAATACCTAGAGTTTCTGCTATCACAAACAATACACTACACCCACAACACAAACAAATGCGCACAAGAAAAGTTGTTCTGAGATCTGGCTGGTTGTGGTAGAAATGGTTTAAGCTCCTTCGACGCACTATAATCTCAAGCGGAGTCATCGATTTTTGGAGAATACATAAATAGGACGGATTACTGTTCCTTCGGAGGGCGAAAATCAAGCTCATTCTCAAATTCAAGGTTAGATGATCCTATACAGTTTATTTCCAGTTGTTTTTTTAATATACACAAATGAAAATATGATTTTGTTATAATTGGCGCTGATGCTAGATCACATGAAAAACATACCATTCGTTTTCAGTTGAAATCTAGTTTTGCCGGAATTTCACTTGGAAGGTTTTGGAATCGCCATGGTATTGGAATCATAAATGGCTAAGGAGCTTCGAAGGAGGAAATCCGAAGGGATATATATGCATAGATATGTATTTATACACGTCGTCTTTTCCTATATCTTTCCTTTTTCTAGTTTCATCAAATTTTATGAATGTGCTTATTGTTAATTGTCAATGAAAATGGAATGGAAAAAGGTAAATTTTCACGACGAAATTTTAAAAAAACTTCAAAATGAAAGTCAACAATCATAAGATTGGTTTGACGCAGCTCTCCATTCCTCTCTCCTATCCGCTAACCTTTCCATAGCGACGTATTTATTCTCTTCTACATCCTTTATAGCCTGTCCTATGTAACTCATTTGGGACTGTCCCTTACCCTTCTGCCTTTTCACCAGTCCCTCTTCGCAGTGGCGTAACTAGGAATATGCTTTGGTGGGGATGGGTGGTCTGCGGTGGCGACCTCCCCCAGGCAACCTGGGGTCTTGGAAAATTTTTGAAAAATGACAAGCCTGGATATACATTTTACATCATTTTGGCACTAACAATTAAACTTTTAGCTGATGCAGTTATTATACAGGGCGTCCCATTTATCTTGACCTCCCGAAATAACTTTTCGTCCAGATGTAAATTCAAAAAGTGTCAAGCAAATGTCCTTTAGCCGTCAGGGGGACATTAATTAGCATTATTGCCTTCCTTGTAGCTTTGTTATTAACAAAGATATAAACAGCGGTATGTCTTTTTAAAATGGCACCCTATATTTTTTATTCGGCAATTCATTTCCTCTCCTGAAGACTTATTCAAAAATGTAGCACAGTGGACCATTAACATAAACACAGTGTTATGAAAAATGACTGACTCAATAGTGCTTATTACAGGTACGCGGGTATTGGAACTACTCCACTTGCTTACTGATTTGACGTTAACAAATGACAGCATAGTAAAATGCACACCAGTCATTCATAAAAAATATAGGGTGCCATTTAAGAAAGACATACCGCTGTTCATATCTTTGTTAATAACAAAGCTACAAGGAAGGCAATCTTGCCGATTAATGTCCCCCTGACGGCTAATGAACATTTGCTTGAGACATTTTTGAATTTGCATCTGGACAAAAAGTTACTTCGGGTGGTCAAGATAAATGGGACACCCTGTATGTAAAAGCTAGACAATAGCTTTAAATATTTTTTTTATTTCTCTGAGGTTTTGGGGGGGGGGGATCTATCCCCTCATCCTCCCTCCATACTTACGCCACTGCCTCTACGATTGTTTACAATCAGGCAATCATGCTTCATGATGTGGCCAGCTAAGTTGCCCCGTATTTTCCTTAAGATTTTTAGAATACTTCTCTTTTCTCCCACTTAAAGGAACATATTGGCAAGGAAATTTGATTTTAACTTACAGTATAATTAATTGCTCTGCATGTTTCGCCATTTTTGCGTCAAGAAAAGTTTCGTCAGATAATATTGGTTCCGATAAATTCTGGGAAATGCTGAAATGCGGCGCGCTAATGTGCAATATTTGTGAGAAAAGTACAGTATAATTGCTTACGTAATTAAGACATTTATGAATGCATGAACTGGCGTCCATTATTATTTTTACATTGGCGTAATGCCAGTTAAATCATTTTTTTGTGACAAGTGGGTCTCGTATCACCTTTCAAGATACTGAGGTTGCAGCATCACAAGGATATTCACTGTTTGAAGTAGCTTTTGTTCCGTTTATTGAAGCCACCGTCACAGGTTTTGATATCAAAAATTGATTTCATTCGCTGAACTCTAAACAATGGAACACTAATCGCCAAAGTGAAGTCAAGAGTTTGCGCATCCGGCCATCTTGAGAAAGACCTCTACAGTTTCCTTAAATTTAAAATTAAATTTGAGTGTTGGAGTTTTGTCGACTTTTCCATTTATTTATTAATCATCATCAGGGCTTGAAATTAAAATGAGAATATAATTTCTATACATAAACGTAATAAATGGTGGCAAGAATGTTTTTCACGATGTAGTAATCAAAAAAAGAAGCATTCATTAGTAAATTAATTAAATCAAGAGACCATAATTTTTACATAGCTTTTTGAAATTTTTATTGATGATAACTCAGCTAATTTAATTCATGGTCAGTTATAGTTAGTAAAATAATAATAAATTTTGCTTACATTTTCCGTCTGATCTTTTATTACTTCCATTTTTTATTTAGAAATACATGCCATTTCTTAAAATAATCTTTTTGTCAAATTATTTTCAGTATCTAAAATTTTGCATTCTCAAAGTCGAAAGATTGCCTACCGCGCTAAACTGTCAGGTAATGTAAATTATCTCAATTAAAGTTCAGTTAGCAACATTTCTAACCTTAACAATAGCCAATTTTAATCGTTCTTCTCACAGCATTTCTATCGACGATTCCTTCCATGGAAAATATTTGCCTATTCTACAGTGTTCGTGATGCGGAGGTGCTCGAAGTGGCCGAGAAATGGAAGAGCCAGGCGCGGAGGGAGGCCTCTGTTGGCCGACACCCAAAACATCATCATTATTTTTTTCCGAAATCGAGTCGGCACCTACGCGTCGTCACACTCCATAGAAAGTTTATTTACGTCCCGGAATACCCATTCCTAAATCTTTCGTTGGAAGGAAAATACGCCACACTGAATAAAGTCAGGTCGCTGATTAACTGGTTCATTCCGGGAATTTTTTGGACCCTATCCGCTGGCTACCTTTCAATTAATTAAACGTGTTTTTAAATACTACTTTTGACTCGATCATTTCTTTTCATCTGGCGCCGTCTGTAACTGGCATCGCGCCACATTTTTCTCTTTCAATGGCTTGCAAAGTCCCAATAAATACGCTCATGTTAGACTTCAAAATCTCCTTGTCCCAATTAACGGTACACATTACGATGTTAGCGAAAGGTGTGTAAGAACTTCTTATTCATTGGCCCTTCTTTGCCGTTCTCTCCTTTAAGCCATTTTCTGGAAATGAATATGACAAAGGTGACGTATTTATCCGTTGTTAGGTCACTTACTGTTGAGCTTAGGATTGCCAATTCCCGCCATACACAAATCAAAGAGGTCTACGAATAGGCGGAATATTCGGTCGCCATATTCATATTAGTACTTTTTAAATATTGATTTCAATGAAAACAATTTAAAGAAATTTGGAAATATGTCCACAGAGGTCACTGTAATAAAATGTTGGTTTACTTTCAAATTATTGGTCACCAACATCCCCAAAAATAGTGGCGCGCAATTCACGTAGCATTACGAAACAGATTCAATCTCATAATTGCACAATTCTTCTTGCATTAGTTTTGGCGATATAATTGCATGTCATTTTGAAGGGGTTAATTTATTTGAACGGCATGATCGGATTTGATGCTTTATTATCTGAGGAAGAGTTGAGGCCTTTAATTATTCGCCGTGATTACAAGTATGGAAAGGGTTTTCAGATTTTAGGGAAATCAGAGTGATCAGGGAAAAGTCAGGGAATCTTGACAATGGCATCAGGAAAAATTTCTATCGCGACCCACGAATCAAAATATCCGCCGCACTGTCTTCTAGCTGAGAGCTTGCGTCTTTGACACAGGAATGTTATAAACAACTTGAGATGCGGTCAGTTTGCCTTTGGAAATTTGTATTATACCAATTAATTTTTTAATTACTTAATTTTGAAAAGTAAATGATGTTGCTGAATCTCATCTGTTCATTTAAAAGGCTATATTTTGATAGATCAATTTAAATTTGGCACCATAACTTTTTTTAGTTTCATTAAACTGAAATTAAGTTCACAAGTTGCTGTTTTTCTGTGTTCTTTCTAGCAAGACACGTTTTTTGTATAAATATACTTCGTTAAAATTTGGTTATTTATTGACTCATACTCTACAAAATGGTGATGAGGTGACTGAAAAGAGAGTCTGAAAGAGGTGGCGGAAATTAAGACATTTGTGAAAGAAATGTCAGGGAAAAGTCAGAAAATTTCAATCCAGAGTCAATGGTGTCATGGTGCTGGAACGCGTTGGAACACCGTTCCGGAACTGGATTACCAAAGACATACTTAAAGGTCAAAAATCGTTCTCATCAATTTTATTGCCACCAAATTTCTAATACATACATTCGCAACCAAAACAAAAATTTTGTAATAAAATGTAAACAATAACTTGTAATAAAAAAATCAATAATATTTCACTCCTAAAAAAGTTAAGGAAAGTGCGTTCCGGCACTGCTAATTTTGCCATGACGTCACTGTCCAGATTGTTGTAAAGACACTTTTTGAGATACGGATTAATGCTGTATTTAAATTTTTCAAAGTCTATTACGATAATAAATAACATACGCCACTGGTTAATTTAGCGTTTCTATCGGTAAGGTTTCTAACATATTCTACCGGTACATGGAGCGTTTTGCGAACTAGCTAAGCCAGCCCGGATTGGACCTATCTCTTCAATTCATAATAAAGACTACTCCATTTTATTCTGTCGATAAATCCTATTTCTCCTTTCCCTCCAACACTGCTTTCATCATCCCCTCCCCGCTCAGCACTCCCTCCATCCATACCTTCTGCCTTATCCGTATCTCCTCTGGAAGTTTCCTCGCCCACCACGTCTAGCACTGTCCATTTACCTGAGTGAGTTACCAAGGAATTGCTTAAGGCCAAATGGCGTAATTAAAAATACATTTCAGTGCTTTTATTACGGTTGTTATTAATGGTGGGAAACTCAAGAAAGCGACTCTCGCTATAATAATTGCATTAACCTCAACTATATCCAACTCAGGATCATCACATGGAAAAAATTGAAAAAATAGAAAACGAGTGAAATGTTAAAAATACAATAAAAACTTACGAGGTAAAAAATCACAATTAAACTCGCAATCACAATTTTCTATAAATAATCAAAAGTATTGAGAAAGTGGTTTCAACTGTTGGTACAATCGTCGTTTCTCTTCATCGGCATGATTCATGGGCGTGCCCAGCGGGGGGGCATCTGCCCACCCTCCCCCCCGTAGAAGCCAAAAATAAATTTAGTTTAAAACTAAAGTTATGAACAAATTTTCCTTTTGGAGAAAAATGATATTAGCATAAGGCATGGAACTAAAATAAAAATCATTATTTTTTCGAGCAAATTATTATAAAACTAATAACTAGGGTAGTTTCCTTCATCAAAGAAAACGAAAGGCATTGATTGCGATTCGTTACACACCATTAGTGTATTCATAGTATACAAATTATTTGGTTTTAGAAATACCGGTTTAGACGAATGGGAATGGTCAATTTTGTCCTCGTTTGAAAAAGGCCTGTTTGGCGCCCATGCGATGCCAGTCCACGTGACGTCACAGGGACCTAGTTTTTACACGAAAGGATAGGAGTTTTACATCGTCTGAGATTACCAATGCATGCATGAGGCACAGAGCTTAGGGAAACATGTCTTAATAATAACGCATCAAAACTGGCTAAGGTCGGAAAGTTTTCTTCGTTTGATAAGGTATTAATAATCCTTATTTAAGCCAAGGGTACTCTGCTACCTGCCAGCATCCTGCGTCGTAACAGCGCTCAAAGGCTCGCCCCAAGGTCACCTCACTTGCGGCAACGGGAACCAGAACGACGTCACTCGGACTTTTCCCATCATTCATACTTAGCCGTCGCGTTTTCGCGCGCTTGAAAATATTCTCTTTTCATTTAATTTCGAAAAATAGATATCGTCATTTAAAAATCTAAAAGCGTGAAATACGTACTACAGGAGTAATAATCTTTCGATTTAGGCAATAAAAAATAATAGGAAACCACCCTATTGCTGTCATAATTTCCTTAAAAATTTGGTTTCATCCACCTTTTCTGTGCAAATAAGTTACAACTTGAACGACCACAGCTAATTTTGCCCCCTCCCCCCCTAATTTTGATTCTGGGTACGCCCATGGCGTGATTCCATCACCATTGACAATAAAAAAAATTGTTGAACAAGCCCTACCGACACACATTTATTTCCGAATAGTGTCAACCGATTTATTGACCGTCTTTTTTTTCCCGTTTGGTTTGCAGAGCGTCCTCCAGCAGGCCACCAGCTTCTCTCCCGATGGCTCCGCCCAGTGGTCTGCGACCCTCGGGAGGCTTTCGCCGCTCCCAGGGGACGTGCTCTCCTCCATCCACGATTCGCACGGCATGCCGGGACAGCAGCCGGCGTCCAGCAGCGACAACAGCCTCAGTCCACCGGGGGGCGGCGTGGGCGCCAAGAAACAGGGTGTCTCCGGCGAGAGCTCGGACGTCGGTCAAACCTCCGAAGACATTGTCATCACGCACGTGGAAAAGGATTACAGGTGGGTAGGGGCAGGGCTGGAACTAGGAGTTTTGTCAGGGAGGGCAAAAGGTCAGTTCGTAGCCCCCTTCCCGAATATTAAAATGTAATATCCGTAAGCTATTTTTTTTAAATGCGGGAGTTGAAATTACGCAGCAAATTTTTGTTATTAACACATTTATGCCCACTAATTTTTTTGCATGAAATTTTTACTTTATTTACATTTTTCAAACTTATTATTCCTCTGGACAACAGAGAAAATATTGGAAAAAATCCTGAAGCATATGTTTAAAAATTTTGACGGGTCGTTTTCGACCCACTTGGCATTGGTGAGCACATTTAGGATATTCACTATTGGATCGTTTTCTAATAGGCTCTTCAGAGTAATTGAGGTGCAACTGCTTTATGATTTCCAATTTGTTGTGTTTTGTTTTTTAGTGAAATTTTATTTAACTTACATTATTTTGGGACAATGTGTTAAAATAAATAAAAAAAATTAAGACACTATTCATATAAAATAATTGTTTATTTCCTTCAAAGTTTTAACAGTCAGAGATATTTTTATGGTACTCGTCAAAGCACTTATCGTACAAAGGAATGCAACATTTATGGCATGATTTTACTGTTTTACTACCGCATAAAACGCATCTCCTTCTTGTTTGATTTGTGAGAATGATATGGCGCTGTCCACTCGTTCTGATTATATCTGGAGGTGCAAACTTGCTCGTTGGTCCTGCTCTTTGTGGTGGAATACCATATTTCTTCAATAATGATATTACAATTTCTCTTCTGAATGCTAAATTGTCCAGTTTCATACCATAAGTCCTGCTGAGACACCATGCATTACTCATACTCAAGTTTTATTATTATTATTGTTTAATTATAATGAATTAAGAATTATTGTTAAAGACTTTAATTAGAAATATTAAATTAACTTTTCAAATTTTTCCGCCCTTTGAAATCTTCCACACGGGGCATGTGCCCCCTATGCCCAGTCCTAGTTTCGGGCCTTGGTGGGGGTTACGGCTTCTTCAATTTTCCTTAATATTACTCTTAATCCTGACCAGTGGCGGATTAAGACAGGGGTGACCAACCCCTCCTCCTTGGCAAATTCTGGAAAAATTGAATTTATGGTAATTTTTACGATGACTCTTCACAGTAAGTTTTTATTTCACGAGCTTAACAAGTACTTTTTTTTAATAAATTATGAATACTTACTTGTCTATGCATATCAGACCTCAGAGGCCTTCACATTGTGAGGTATTGCATACCACCGAGGCGCCACTGAATATTTTTTTGCAAATGGAAGTCCTGTATTATGTTCTATTTTCTTTCAGTCGTAAACCTTGGGCATAAGTAAACTCCACATATTCCACATATGCTGAAATAATCCGGAATTGATTGTAAATTAGATTTTTATAGATGCTGTACATATTTTTTTTCTGATGGACTCAAATACACTATCATTTCGCTTTATTATTTTACTGCATATTTCAATGAACTATGGTTTGTTGTGCCTCATATTGTAATACCATATCGCAATAAGGCCCCGTCAAACTTTTGATACACATTTTTTTTCAAATGAATGGGTTGGATGTGTTTCCATAGAAAAACCATTACCATCAAAAATGTTTTGCACAATCTTTTACTATTTTACATATTTAGCTACTTTTATTTTTATCAGTACATATAGTATTTTAGAGAAGTGCGGTTTTAAGGTCCCTCTTTGAATAATTTTTCCCAAAAGCTTGAAAATCCATCAGTCCTGCATGCATGACATTGTCAGAAACTGAGAATGGCAATTACAAATGATGAGGTGCATAATTCAACTGAAGTATGCCTGCACTAGCCACGGTGATAACCTTACAGAGTCTCCCACAATGCAAAAACTGAGTGAACATTCTACAGAGAAAAAATCATTTACCTTGACCAGGATTTCAACCTGAATTCTGACTGATTGTGAGTGCTTTAGCCAGTTACCAGGGCGTCTTTTCCCTCTGAGGGGGATCCGGGTTCAAATCCCGGTGAAGGCGAATGATTTTTTCTCTGTTGAATTTTTGCATGATATGGTGCATGTTCAGATATTTTAATGAAACTTAACCTATTTTAGTGCCTATTCATATTAATCACAAGTCCTTGATCCTTTTACTTCGCAGATCAAAGCAGCTCATCAAAAACGCCATCATGGATAATGATTTCCTCAAGAAATTGGATACAAGTCAAGTGCTTGAAGTTGTGGAATCTATGTACTCTAAAGAATTTGAGAAGGGTAGCTACGTCATCAGAGAAGGGGAAGCAGGTAAGTTCATTTCACAAATTTAGGACATTCAAACATTTGTTGTTTCAACTGTAAACATTACATTCAAAGCCTTTAGGATCCATAGAAACCAAACAATCACCAAATAATTATCATAATTATAGCTTTATTTATGAAATACAGCTGCATGTCAACATTAAAAAAAAGAGACTTCAAAAATACGATTACAAATCAGCTATGTCTAACCTGGAACTCCTAAGGTGGAGGTGAGGTCCTTTCAGGATAATTTAAAATCTGAATACATAATGCTCTATACTTGAATGTGTAATTTTTAATCATTCTAAGACCATTTTAGCCTCTCTCAGATGTATACCTAATTATAGTTTTTCAATGACACAATTCCATTCTATTCATGATTAGGGATTTTTTCGCATAGCCTTCTTTTTTTCAATCTTTAGGTATATTAACATAGAGTAAGTATACTCTATGGTAATAATCAAATGTGCCATTCGTGAAGTGGGGTGTTGATTTTTCTCATCTTTTATTGACCAAATATTTATTACTGTCACGTTGTTCTTCTGTAAGTTCATCCTATAGAAATACGTTTTAAAGTAATTTCAAATATTTATAATAATAATAATTAAAATGATTTAAAATAAAAATAATTATGTATTTTGTTGACTCTTACTCTTCAGAAATCTTATGTAACGATGAAAAAGGGAGTGAAAAAGTCAGAGGAAATTAACCTAATGTCTATATAAGAATATTATCATTTGCTTACCCAGAGGACACAATGCATCATGATACAATCAAAATAAGTATAAGTACTACATACATAGGGCACGTCTAAAAGAAAACACTTCATAAAAGAAATGTTAAAATTCACACTACAGATATTTTTTTCCACTATAAAAACAGTTCCCTAGTAAGTACTCTTGAGATTGTCTTAATAAAAAGATTTAAACTTTCTATATTTTTATTGGATGTAGGTAAGTTGTTGTACAAATCTGTACACATGAACTCCGAACCTTTGATACCTGAATAGGTTTGATAATTTAACATAGTGAAGGAATTTATGAGGTACTACCTCGACTGCACTAATGAAAACAAATATTTTTTGCAATTGTCATTAAATAAGGTTTTGTTTTTAGGGTCCCATCCACTGAGGTTGGTAAGCAAAATTAGGTCACACAGAATGTAATATTGAGCAATCTTTTGCACCATTTTCATTTAACCAATGTGATTCAAATTCAATTATAGCATTCCCTCGTTAATAACTCAAAAAGTATAATGATGGCAAAATCATAACCGTGCAATTTTTTGACAGAAATTTAATAGAAAGCCTATTTTTCAGTCATCACTCGATAAAGTATGTATACATATTTGTTTAAAAGAGCAAATCTCTAAATTCCCATGAAAAGGACATATGCTTAATTTTTTGGACTGGTCCAAACTCCTAACTCACATATTATGTTGGCACACACCTAGGAGCCTGCAAGACAGAAATATAAAAATTCACCAATTCATTTTAAAAGATAATGAAAGTTATAAAATATGATTTTAGCAGAGCAGGTGATCACAAAATTCCAAGGGTACGTCCTCTATTCCCCTAGATGGTATTGATCTTGACATACCCTCAAGCTGGATTCAAGATAGGCATATCAAAAATATTGGAAATTAATATTGAAAATTGTCACGACATTTGGAATTATTTGGAATATTTAATCTGGAATCCACCGCCAATAGATGAATAGGATGGGGGACAATCTTTGGGGGCTTCAGCTACTCCCCTCGCCCCTAAATTCTTTTCCTTTGCGACAATACTACATGCAATACATCTGCTGAGGAGATGACTAGCCCACAGTTATCCATTCTCTAACACTTGTGATTCGATTTGCGTATATGTATTGCTTGGTTTCTGCCAATTACAATCAATATTTTAAATTATCGTCATCATGCAAACTAAAGGCATACCCAGGATCAAAATTAGGGGGGGCAAGCCATGGTTGTTGAAGTTATAGGTAAGATTTAATCATGGATAAGGTGAATGAAATTAACATTCAAGGAAACTGTAACAGCTCTTTATTAGTTTTTAAAATTATTTGCTTGAAAAAAAATTATTTTCCTTTAAGACATTTGCGATATTTGCTTCTAGCTGCCCTTCACTGGGTGTGCCCATGATGCAAATGAAATATGCAGCTGACTTTATGAAATGTATGGTTTTCCGATTCGTGAGAATTGACCACAAAATATCAGTACAGGCAACCTCCTTATCTACCTAGCACCCCCCAAAGCGAATGTCAGGCTACATGCCTGGGAATCCTATGCTGCTTTTGAACATAGTCAATATATGGCTGTCCATCAAAAATCATGTCATAACACTTGAGAACTAAAATTTAACTATTGTACACAATAAAAATAGTGCAACATACATAGTACCATAAAATATCATGATATATTAATCCCATAAATATACACTATCGCAATTACTTTGATGATTTTTCATTGGAAGGCATTTTTAAAATATTGGAGTTCATTGCAATATTTTTATTGGACCCGATAAGTTTATAGCTATTGTCCTTATATATTTATAGCAAAATCACCAATTATCAATATGCTTAAATTGTGATATTCAGTTTTGCTCAGTATAAGATTTTCAGTTCTGCCCAGGCCTACCTGGAGGCCCTCCACAACAGGGGCCAACAAACCTTATATTCTGCCTAGGATCATGGGTCTTCATAAATTGTGAAAAAAATTACCTCAGGCTGAAAGTAGCATATTTCTTGCCATAGATGAAATTTTACGTATAATGCCTTGTGGTTCCTGGAGCATGAAATACATCCTAGAGATAAAATTTTTGTGGTTTCAGGTATGGATTGAGGTATCTCATAGGACGTTTTATAGATGCCTAATAGATATCTACACATAGAATACATATATACGTATGATAAACATGTGATAGATGTCTATGGTTGATATCTATTTTTTATGTGTATTACTGTCAAAACAGCAGTGTGTCTAGTATGTCTATAGACATCTATAAATAGAAAATATTCGAGAGTTCTATGTAAATTAATCTCTTTTATTCTATGTAGGGGCTGCAATAAACATAATGCAAGTATAGTTATGCTGGACATAGAGGCCCATCTATTCCAAAATATGGTGGGCTATTTGCCGACTCCCATTTTTTTGAGACAGTTAATTCTTTGCTGAAGAGTATTTTTTTTTTTTTTTTTTCATTGAGGTTTTTAATTTTGGAATCTCAACATAAATCAAGATGACGTAATGAAGTTAATGAATTGGGTATCGAGAAACAGGATGGAAATGAATGCAAATATGTCAACGTCAGTAACAGGAAAAAGAGCGGAAATAGAAATTATGTATTCTCAAGTAGTTAAGTTCCAAAATCGAACAGCTTTAAATATTTAGGAGTCCATTTAACTAAAAATTTAGGATGGGGTTTAAATATGGAACAAACAATCAAAAAATCGTTTAAAATACTGCCCTGGGTAATGAGAAACCTCAGAGGTAGCACCAGGGCCACTAAAGAAATGGCCAATACAACTCTAGTACGACGAGCTTTAGAATACACATCTCTTGATTGGGACCCACATTATAAAGGAGAGGTGAGGAACATGGAAAAGGTGAAGAAAAAAGCTACTATAGAAAGAAAATGGAGAGCATTTCAGAAATGCTCAGAGTTCTGGGGTGGGAGAGTCTACAGGAGAGGAGGAAAAGGAACAGGATATGTGGTATGTTTAAAATAATAAGTGGGGAAAAAGCATAGAAAGAGATTGAGAAGGACGTTACAAATCCCAGCTTTGTTGGAAAAAATGATCAGCAGTTCAAATAAAAGTGCTGATCACAAAGGACAAATGCAAAGCAGTTCTCCTTCTTGAATTGGACCATAAGGGACTGGAACGACCTACCAGCAAAACTATTTGAGCCCTTCCCAAAAAGTTTACAATTTTTTTTAAAAAGCTGTTGAAGAGGTAGGGACCATGGGTTTCATTATGTTATTTTCAATATCTTTTTGCATCATATGTTCATGTTACCACCGGGCCAATGGCCTACTTGTAACGATGTGATGTTGATGATAATTTGAAAGGTTATTATGTACTTCTTCTGATACACAGTTTTTATCCATAGGTTCCCACTTATTTGTATCTGCGGTTGGTGATCTGGAGGTGGTCAAAGAAGGACGAATTATTGGACGATTGGGTCCTGGCAAAGCTTTTGGTGAACTTGCTATCCTCTACAATTGCACTCGTACAGCTTCTATTCGAGGTGAGTATAAAATGCTCATATGTGACTGGTCTCTGGTCATTTGGTATGTACAGAGAACCTAGCTTATGAAATTTTTAGCAGACCACCAAAAAAGTTTCATAACTGAACTTTCATTGTATGGTATCATGAAACCCTTTTTCATCGTCCAATTTGGTATGCCATGTTTCCTTCAATTACATTTTTGGATGCAAGGGATTTTTCTACATCCAAACATGTATTCCATTCTATTAAATGAAGCCTATTAGTTTATTGTAATTTCAAGAATATATGCATCTCCAAAAATAAATGCTTGATCATTTTAGCTGCATGCATCCCTGAGATTTGGTATGATCAGTCCCCAAAGTTAAATTTCTGAGCCTGATTGTTAGTTTTTCTGACACTTGTATATTTGGGCTTGGTTTTAATCTAATGCTTTCAAGATTGTGTACCTAATATTATGTAACCGGCATTGCATAAATGAAAACTTTCATAGAAGAGGCTGGAAATACATGGGTTCTTATGGGGTTTTTCATGAGACCATGAACAATTGGTGCAGTAATAAATGAGTTCTCCATATATACAAGGGTTGCACATTATTGTTCTACTGTATCTCCATATGCAGATAAAATAGGCTCACATAAATCGAAACTTCAATATTAATAACAACCAAATGTATTTGCCCAGAGATCATGGTGTACACTACCAAAGTGCATCTATTAAGTCAGTTGCTCAGTAAAACTTCAGTACCTATGTATCACTTTCACATGGTAGGGGAAATTTGTAAAAACTTTAGATAGTCGTATTGGATTTTTAATCCAGCTTAAAATATGAATCAAATTCCACAAATAGTATGTACATGGAGGATAAAAAACTAAAACTTCACCTTGCTTTGATGATGAGACCATTTAATTAATTATAAGTGAAATTTCATTCATCGAGTCTGATTTTTCTTGGGATAAAAATTGAGCCAGAAACTGAATACGCTCTATCCCAAAAGAATATTGTTATTCTTATGGCAACTGAAGCTAATCTTCTTCTTTTATTGGCATTTTGCAATATTTCATATATTTGGGGTTACTTTTAATTGACTTATTGATTGTTTGTGTTGTTAATAAACATCATTCTTATCCTAGTGCTGAGCGATGCCAAGGTTTGGGTCCTCGACCGACGTGTCTTCCAGCGCATAATGATGCGCACAGGTTTGCAGCGAATGGAGGACAGTGTGCAGTTCCTACATAGTGTTCCTTTGTTCCAAAAACTTGCTGATGAAATACTGGCAAAGGTTGCAGATGCCCTCGAACTGGTTAGTTGGTTTTAGTGTTCTACTTAAATAAATAATCAAATAAAAATTAGTGTAGCAAAAAAAGCAAGCATCTGAAGAGCTTGCTTTTTTACCTCTGATGCTCTAGTTTTGACATACTGAAATACATTTTTCTTTTGATGTTGAACATTGTCATGACACACATAGTAGGTAAAATGTACTCTATTAAACTGTAAATCTTTTTTTATTCCTTATAGGAATTTTATCCTCCAGGAGCTTGCATTGTCAGGCAAGGTGCCAGAGGAGACACCTTCTACATTATCAGCGGTGGGAGTGTTAAAGTTACCAGGAAAGGTAAATTTTGATTAATTTTAAATCTTATTTAAATATTTTTTCTTAGTATAAAATGTCATACTATTAAAATATTGCATGAAGTAAAAATAAAATATCCATTTTCATTCCTAAAGATGTGTAATACATAACTAATTTGAAAGAACATTTGTCAGGAAACATTTAATTTCAAGTTATGGTAGAAATATAATATCTATCTTTACATGTTAAATGCCAAAACAATTTTTTTAAAGAAGTTTTTATTCTCAAACAAGGCCAAAAATAGAGATTAATGTAACACCTGAGAGTATTGCTAGCATGAGTTTAAACACTAAGAGAGATTTAAATAAAAATTTACTGTGAGTATTATAAAATAAGGTCATTTTAATTAATTAAATCAACAAATATTAAATTTCAATTTATTGCTACTACTCTTTGTCGAGGGTGGCACTACATAATATGGCTAAGCTAGCTATTTAAATCAGAGTGTCAGCTATAGCAATAGGGGATTTTGATAATAGAAGAAAGAGGGTTGGAAAAATTAACACTGCCAAAGCATCTAGGAATGGCATTGAGTCATGCTATGATTCCCTACTCAGCAGTAGGCAAGAGCAATGGCAGAAATTATCTCCACACAAATCTGCTCTCCCTAAGTTTTTCAGCAGTGTTTTCTGAATACAGCTACTCCTGATTGTCCAGCTGCAGTTTATCAGTGTTGCGGATTATCCATGCATAAGTTTACACAGTGACAGTGTTGCTCCCGACATTGCACAGTTGCAGCATCTGTGCAAAATCACTGTGCCAAACTCTTTTCAAGGTCCATAATCTCACATGAATGCATGGTTTTCGCAAACCAGGTATTATGTGGAGCAGTGGCATAACTATGGGGGGGACGAGGGGGATAGATCCCCCCCAAAGCCTCAGAGAAATTTTTAAAAATATTTAAAACTATTGTCTGGTTTTGGCATTTAATAACTGCATCTACTTAAAGTTAATTTTTTAGAGTGAAAAAGATGTGAAATGTATTTCCAGGCATGTTATTTTTCAAAAATTTTCCCCGACTCCCCGTTGCCTGGGGGTAGGGGGTCACCACCCCACACTATCACATCCCCCCCAAAGCATAGTCCTATAGTTACGCCACTGATGTCGAGCAGTAGGAATAAGAGTACAATCACGTTATCGGCACTAAAAATATTACGGTTGGGAAGAGAAAGCTATCTAAAATAGTGGACAGTGTGCTTGAATAATAGTACATTTTTTAATTACATAAATTGTGAAATTACATGAAATTAAATATTTTTTTTCTTCTTATCCTGACCTCATTTAATACATGTTTAAATATTTCCTGGAGTTTAGGTCAACGTATATTATGCAAACAAGTTATAGCCAACGTGTCGATTTATTTAAAACCATCATCAGGGCTATGAAAGAAAAAACATAAGAACAATATAAAATACAAAAATAACAACGATGTTTATGTTTTTTCTTTCATAGCCCTGATGGTGGTTTTAAATGAAGCGAAACGTTGGCTATAACTTGTTTACATAATATACGTTGACCTAAACTCCAGGAAATATTTAAACATACATGAAATTAAAGAGAAATTTTGTATTGTTCGTGTTTTTCGATTATTCGTACCGCCTTTCCCCATCATTAGCCCTGATAATCCCGGAGTCTGCTGTATCTTCTTCTGTTTTTTATACATCAAATACTGTAAAGTGTAGTAAATAGTAACCTTTTCAAATTTACGCGAGTGTTTTCCTCTCTCATGTGATATGAAATCTCTTCTCTCCAGAGTCTCCAGATGGGAAAGATGAAGAAGTTAGGAAATTGGGTCGTGGTGATTACTTTGGTGAACAGGCATTGCTCAAAGAAGACCGACGTACTGCAAGTGTTTATGCTGTCTCACCGGTTGACTGCCTTACATTGGATAGAGAGTATGAACAATTCCTTTCAACTTACAATTCAAGCTGTATTTGATGAAATTTTTTCTTCCCTCATTATCTCTGGGAACTTACAGAATATTTCAAATATATTCAATCCTCTTTGATCTCCAAACTTAAAGATTGTTTTCAACTTCCCAGGGAAAAGTGTTTAGCTATGAATACCTGCTAATGTATTTAGAGGTGATGAATCCATATTTGATACCTAGTGAGAATGGTTTTTTCAACTTAATTAACATGAAATTAAATATAAATGTTTTGAAAAGTAAGCATTCTGGAGATGTAATGAGGAATATCTAGTTCTTTTTCTGTTCTCTGATGTTATTTTTCAAAGTGAGCACATGAAGCCAACGAAGGCTCCCTATAGAGAACATTAAATGGCAATGAAAGGCTTAATATTTTTATCAGATAAGGAATACCTACTGAAGAATTATTTGTTAGTTTGAGTTCAGTCATAACCTACAACCATGTACACATGCATTCTATTGGTGAAATAATATTGAGTGTGTTTGCAATTTTTAAATTGTTTACTTGGGAATAGTTTTGTGACTCTGTATTTACTTGTATTTCAGCAACTTTATCCAGCTAATTGGAGACCTAAGTGAGCTTCAAGAAAAAGACTACGGGGATAAAGCATATGAGGATGGGGATGCATCGATGCAAGGACGAATTGTACCTTCTGGGTCCATCATCTCATCCACTGCTACCACCATTCGTGGGTCAATCGATATACCAACCATTGAAACAGCTCTTGATCCATTTTCCACACAAACAGATTCCCTCTCCATTGGATCAGAATCAGGTAAGAGACGTGAAAGGCCTAGCATTCGCTTAAATCTTTATTTTATCAGAGCATAAAATAAGACATTAAAAATTAATAGACTTTTAAGACTTTGCCATAATTTATTGGCTACATATTTTCCCAGTCAACCAGTCATTATTTATACTACCCCTCAAGAAAATAGTTCCTTTGACATATTTGAAATACATAAAATTTAATGATTGACTTTTTTTATTTTCACATTTTCTTTATTTGTGAAAAAATATGCTCTTATGGAATTTTTGAATCTTCGGAAAAAACTGTGGAAACATATCTCGGCGACAATTTTTACTTCTAATCCAGAGGAAGGATTTTAAATTTACCTATCACTTTGATTCCTGAATGATCAACACAGTGAAAAATATGTAATATTAATTTTATGGTTTTTTGTGAATTCATCCAAAGAGAAATGAATTACATTTTTACTTAATGTCATAATTTTACCAAATTTTTATTATTTCATGGCAGAATTTATGCAGAAAAGTATTTGCATGCTTTTTTCTAATTTTTGGCATTAACTTCGTATCATAGAGTTTGCTGACGTTGACATTGATGACCTGGAAATTATTGGAACGCTTGGTGTTGGTGGCTTTGGTCGAGTTGAGTTGGTGCGCCACTGCCGAAACCCCAGTCTGTCCTTTGCCCTCAAGTGCCTCAAGAAACAACACATCATTGACACGCAACAGCAAGAGCACGTGTTCAGCGAAAAAGCTATTATGATGGCCTGCAGGAGTCCATTCATTTGCAGGTAAAAACAAATTCACTCAAACTGTGTGAGGTCAAATCATGCTAATTAAGCAGAGCCTAGATATGGTGTTATTCAATCAACCTTTAATTGAAATATCTACCTATCATTTTTCCTGGCCATTTTCCCAAACTTTATTTCCTTTACTCTACCTTTCCTGCCTTAAATTTAGGAATAGGCTTTAGTGGCTCAAGGGACAGAACATGGTTTCGAGGATTTTCTCTGCATCCATTCCTCCTGGAAATGACAGTTTTGCTGGATTTCAGCAGGCATCTTCAGGTTTTAAGTGCTGGTGTGGAGTTTTTGTCCATTCTTTATATCTCAGGTTGCTGATGCAATGAGGTACATATCTCCTAATTGGTCGGTTTTCTCATATAGCTGTTTTGACTTTGACCAATCATCAAGATCCCTTGATTGCAGGATAAAAGAACATCTAAGGGTCACCAAAAATGGGCAGTTCTGATTACCCACCATTGCCGAGCACATCTAGGAAGGTCCCAAGCACATTCTCAAAATTGAAAATACGATGATCATTGTCACAGAAAAAATAGGTACCACCTGAAACTCATGCAAGAGGTGATAGAGATACACAACACAAAAACACTCTGTAGAGATAATAGCAACTGCCCTTTAAAATGTATGGAAATTGCTATTTGAATTAACTGACCAATAGGGTAGTTTCCTTCATCAAAGAAAATGAAAGGCACTGATTGCAATTCGTTACCCACCATTAGTGTATTCATAATGCACAAATTATTTGGTTTTATAAATCCCAGTTTATACGAATGTTAATGGTCAATTTTAATCTCATTTGAAGGTGGCCAGATTGGCACCCATGCAATACCACTCCATGTGACGTCACAGGGACCTAGATACTATACGAGTAGTCAGGAGTTTTACATCTTCTGAGATTACCAATGCATGCATTAGGCGCAGAGCTCAGGGAAACATCTCTTAATAATCACTAATTAAAATTACCTATGGTTAGAAGTTTTGTTCGTTTTATAGGGTATTAATAATCCTTATTTAAACCAAGCACTATGTGCTAGCAGGGTACCCTGCCACCTGCTAGCAGCCTGCATCATAGTGGCGCTCATAGCCTCACACCAACGTGGCCTCACACGGCAGCAGCCAGAACCCGAATGACGTCACACGGGCTTTTCCCAGCATTCATACTTAGCCATCCCGTTTTCGCACGCTTGAAAATTTTCACTTTTCATTTAATCCCGAAAAATAGATACATATCTATCATCATTTAAAAATCTAAAAGCATGAAATATATACTCCAGGAGTAATTATCTTTCAATTTAGGCAATTAAAAAAATAGGAATCCACCCTATTAGGAGTAACTTCATCGCACCATCTGGCAAACTGAGGTATGAAGGATGAATGAAAACCAGTGATGCATGCTGAAACGCCAGAGAATATGTCATTTCTAAGATGAACTGACTCTGAGAGAATCCCAGAGACCAAGATCTGCAATTTCCTACCTTCCTCTATTCTACCTCTCTTATCCTTAAGCTACCCTAGCCTCCAAAACATATCATCACAATACATTATGAGGAAATTTTGGGTAAAATATCATAATTATATGTATGTGAGCAGGTTATAGGTAATTGGCCATCTTTGATGAAATTCTTCTTCATTTAATTTGGGAATTTCTTGTAAGATAAAATTATGGAATTCCCAAAGGTCGCCAACAGCAAGCTGCAAAATTTTTGGGGGATTGTAGTTTTGTTAGATTGTAGTTAGTAGATTTATAGTCTGTGACAAGACTTATGATCTTGGAAGGCCACTTGAGTTTCACATCATCTACGTTGACATCTCTACCGACATATTGGAAACATAGTCGGTTCCCATCTTTGGGAAATCCTCCTTTAAAAACTCTGGCAGCAATGTCAATATTGACATGGCAGCAAACCAAAGGAACCATCCAAAAGGCTTCACGCCAAAAAAAAACACCAGAGAAAACTTCAGAACAAATGATTTTTCCTAAGTATAATTTTTTAGCTTCATGCACACTTGCAAGTGAAAGCTCATTGCTGACTAGTTAGACATTGTTACCAGGAAGTTTTAAAGACAAAAATAAATAATTGGTTGCTTTAAATTTTCAAATGGGCCTTGAACACTATCATTGGCAGTTTATTGATAATTTTTGAAGGTCCTTAAAAATTATATGACACACCAATGGTGAATAAGCACATTTGCTGTCTGAAATTTCTCCCTTTAAAATTTTGCTTGAATTTCATATTTCATAGGTTATACAAGACATACAGGGACTCTAAATATGTGTATATGCTGTTGGAAGCCTGCTTGGGAGGAGAAGTTTGGACAGTCCTTCGAGACCGAGGATGTTTTGAAGACAGTACAACAAGGTTTATCACAGCATGTGTCGTTGAAGCAATTGAATACCTTCATGGGCACAATATTGTCTACAGGGATCTCAAGCCAGAGAATCTCATGCTTGATGCCAAGGGCTATGTTAAGCTGGTGGGTACCTAATCATAAAGTTTATCAACTGACTGAATAGCCAGCTTATTTTTTGCAATATTTTTTTCCAATCAGTATGCCTTCTTCCAAATTGCTACTACACTTGCCAATATATTTAGCCTGGCAGTGAGTTTACTGAAAGGTAGGACTTTAAGAACTTCTTGGAGAGTAAGTGAAGAAATAATAGTTCCCGAGGCAACTTCACGAACCTTCACTTCAATGAGCTAACACGAATCAAATCATTTTTTTAAGATAATAAATAAGAGTGAATAGTTGTTTCTGATTAATATTTCATTGGTACATGTTCACCACGCTGTTATTTATCTGATGAATGGAAGATATCTCATTCAAGAAAGTCATTAAAATGATGAAATACCTTCCCAAAGTATTTTTGTTTCAGCACTCGGTACATTTTTATTATTAATTGTCAAACTAAATCATATTATAATAACCTTTCATAATATAATAATTAATAACTGCATTTTATTTTCATAGGTGGACTTTGGATTCTCCAAAAAACTAGGTGTCAGCAGTAGAACATGGACATTCTGTGGTACTCCCGAATATGTAGCTCCTGAAGTCATTCTCAACAAAGGTCATGATCGAGCGGTAGACTATTGGTCCCTGGGTATTCTCATGCATGAGTTACTTACTGGAACGTAAGTTCATCTTTCTAAAACATTATTTTTAGGGAAAGGTGGGAGGAATCTTAAATTAACTTGAATCTAAATTCTAAATGGTTCTCTTCTCCCAAATTTACCATAAAAAGTTAAAGCAATATAAAAAAAAACAAAAAAGAGTTTATCTTTCAAAAACATTATTTTTAAGGAGGGTAGGAAGAAACTTAAATGTTCTTGAATCCAAATCCTAAATGGTTCTTTAATCTCTCAAATTTTGTACATAAGTTAAAAAAATGGATTTAAAAAACTATGACCAATAGTATCATTGGTAAATTTTAAAATATTCTTATTACTCTTCTCATAACCTCTTACTGTTTCACAAAGATTTTCCATGAAAAGTAGTTGAAACTTATCTGAGACGTGAAATAAAGCCTTCAGGTTTTATTTAGATATATGTAATTTGGGATGATAAAGAATCAAAGTTTGAAAACAGTATGAAGATTTGAGAACCTATTTTTAGTCTGCAACTTTTTCAAGATTGGCGGGATTAGAGAATTAGAAAATCCCATCTCAATTTTTAAGATTGTTTCAATCTCTTTTAATGAACAATGTATTCATGATTTTATGCATTGCACATAATATGTAGTTGCCTAACTAATACTACATAGAAAATATGAATTGCATTTATTATTTAGGCCTCCTTTCACTGCCTCTGATCCAATGAGGACATACAATATCATTCTGAGAGGAATAGATGCTGTGGACTTCCCAAGACATATGACACGTGCAGCTGTCTCGTTAGTGAAGAGATTATGCAGAGATGCACCATCTGAAAGACTGGGCTACCAGCGTGGTGGCATTCAAGACATCAAGAAGCACAAGTAAGTTAACTTAGAGTGCCCTTGTCACAACCACAAAGAGACTGCACTCAAAATTATTTCCATAGTTTTGGGATTGGTTTGGCATTGCTCTCGACTCATCTATACTGTAACGGTCCACGGCCCACCAGGATTATGAATTTTTGGGCCGACAGAAACGTGAACAACAAAAAAAATAATACAAATTCCTGTTAACTCCTCCCACACGAGACTACAGGAAAAACCTGTGCCACCAAACACACAACAACAAAAAATAGAGTCTCATCAGGAGAAGATACGTGAGTGGGGGGTCCCTGAGTGACCTCAATCCCTCATGCTCCCAGGCTTTACCGCCGCAAAAGTGCACCTGGATGTCGGGGAAAGGTATGACCAGGGTTGGGTTGGGAGCTTCGTCTCCTCATCTCGTAAGGCAAATGACACTCTCACACTATTTCGTTCATTCAACCACAGATTATTATTGGAAAACTTGGCATAAATATTTAGTACTTAAAACAAGAATCCTCTTACCAGCTAAATGCAGGATGGATGAATGGATGGGCAATGAAATATGAACAATAAAGAAAATAGCCATAACAAACGCATGAGAGATGATATAACAAAAAATATAAAAATGAACACCACTGAAGGTGTATCATAAGAAGAAGCAACAATTTCAAATATTCTAATTTGATCACGGAGGTATATACTAGCCCTTCCCTTTTGTTTAGCACACTCATCCTCAATGACAACAATAATTCATATTTCAATTTGCACTTTCCCTGGGCAGAGAAAGGTTTCAATAAGAAGTTAGCACTGCAACTGAAGCATAAGGGATAATTACTGTAGGGCGATGACAACCTTACATGTCTGCTCCTGAGATAGTGACAGCCTGGAGATATTTCTGCACCAAAATCTTCCGGCGTTCTGCACCTCCTCTCTTGGTATGGGTCCGCGGTGCTCCCGATCCTCCGCCAGGCTATTGATTCTGTGGAAATTGGGGGACGAAATGGTCCTTCTTCAGGCACCGTTACACGAAATCTGCATACGAATAACTTAGGGCTAGCAATTCTCCTCCTGCTCACTTCTGCGTTCTCTTCGTCTACAATGTGCAAATTGATCGTTGCTGGTTCATCGGGCAGAGCTTCCGCCCACGGGTCACGTCTATCGTAGTCAATCCTTCTTTGCTCCACACCGCCACGGTCTTTTATACCCTTTGCTAATGATAGGGGGGGGTTTAAGGAGGAAGGGGCACTAAGGGGAAATTTGCTTAGATTCTAACGGATATAACTCCACTAGCATTTGATTCTTTCGCCATTTTGACACTCCCTCACACACACACTCAATCATCCACCTCTACGAGCCAAGGCAGAGGGGAGGGTCGGAAGGGTGAGGTTGGGTGTTGGAAAGGGAAAGTAGGAAAGGAAAATAAAGCCAGGGAGCTTGCCTGTGTACTGGGACAGACCATTACAATACCAAGCTGGCACATACTACAAAACCTCTCCTTCACATACGTATGCCCTCTTTATGTAGCAACTAGAGTGCTTCCTCCTCAACTAGGTGCTGGTCCAAACTGTATGGGCCTTAAATTCTATAATAAATTGCCAGTTGAACTTAAGGCACCATTAAGTGTAACTGCTTTTAAGACCAACCTCCTAAAATATCTGAAACTAAAAATGTATTATTCTATAGATGAATTTTTAAACAAAGTTTGACATATCTTTCATCATTGTATATTTGTATTTATTGTATATATATTCTTTAACCTGACGTGTCCTATATCAGTGTAACCCTAGCACTACTACATCTCTGGACAAATAAAACATTATTATTATTATTATTCCTTTTGAAAGGAGGCCCTCTGGCTGCAACCTGTGGGGTCAAAACAAATACCATGCAGGCTGAACTCATACTTCATCGGTCGAAATATCTATGCACTTGCACACCATTTTGTAAAAATTACTAATTGCTTGCAATTCATCTCTTTTAAAATATTTTCTTAAAAATTCACAGTAAAATATCAAGGAAATAACTAATACTTATTGGCAGCACTAACAACTGATCCCCTCCATGTGTCGCTACATTACATACTGCAGCAACTGATTGGATGTCATAATAACAACTGAGCTGGATCTCGAATATTTACTTCACGGTACAATTTCACCCAGTAGGAAAACCCAGCAGTCACTCTCTGTGCACAAGTAATGTAACTTAGGTCTTGTGAGTCGTAGGGGATAAGTCATTCCCCCCTGCACATGTGAAGTTTGTTAGAAAAAAGTGCTGATTGGATTACGGACCTCAACCTGTGGATAATGCAGCAAAAAATTACTTAACAAGTACTTATTGCATGTCCAAACTTTTCTCTCTATAATTGAATTTTACTTAGGACCTTGCTGAAGATAGGTTCAGCAAGAGAGGGTTCCGCAAAAAGGGTTTCTGAGGAAGAAAATCCAGTTCAGTCGAAAAAAAAAGGTTCAGCTAGAAACAACCAGTTCAGTAAAATAGACTGGTTGAGTCTACTGAACCAGTGCACCAAAGTGGCTAACAGTTTCTTTTCAAAACCGATGACCTGTGCTGGATTTCCTGAACTGCACATCCCTACCGTAATGACGACAAACCATAAGGATGATTATTGACCATCTTTCTGATGCATTATGTCCATTTTGGAAGAGTTATGGCTTCCTTTCCCCGGCATCACATTGTAGATGAGGCATAAGGCATGGTTGATTTTGATTTTGCCAGATCATGGTTGACTCTGCACTTCCAACACAGGTCCAAGTGTAGGATTTACATATCCTAAACATCCCGGGGTGAGAGGAAAATTCACAGGCATCTACAGTCAAACTCAAAACACAGAAACTCTGCAAGTGTGTTCCTCATGCTTCAGTCAAGACTCTTGGTGAAGTGCTGAGTAAATTGCCCGACTATATCTTGTAATCATTACGAAGGACATTTTTCACTGAATTTTTTTTCAAATAATGGTTTTTAAAAACTACTATTCCATTTAATATCTTTATGAATGGGGAACAATTAAAATGAATATTAAAAATAATTTTTATTCTTAATAGGTGGTTCCAGGGATTTGACTGGGATGGTCTACGGCAGAGGACACTGAAGGCTCCTATTGTTCAGGAGGTAAGAATATTTATTCCAACATAGAAAAACATGAAAAAAATTAGCTTCTCAATTACATGAAGCATTTCAAAAATTGAGATTGTTAGCAATGGCATAGGCCTTGGGCGTTGAACATTGTCAAAATCAAAACAGGTTTTCCTTCAAGGTTTTATGTCTACAACAAGACATGGTTGAGGGAAAGAAACATCAAGGTTCTAATCACACTGTTAAAGAAACTGAATTAATGGCTATACATTTAATCCAATCAATTAAACAGATAGTGACTCATTGGCTGGCTGAACACGGCCTTCCATTGAAGAGCCATTTAATAGCCAGTTTTCCAAATTTGTATATTGATTTACAATTTTCTATGCATCATTGTTGTGAGTGCTCGTGGTATCACTAATGCATGTGCTTAATGTCATTATCGTTTTTTTTTCAGGTTAAAAGCCCAACTGACATATCCAATTTTGATGCATATCCAAAAGAAGCTGAGATTCCTCCCGATGAGAATTCAGGTTGGGACGCTGGTTTCTGAAGAGAGGAGTTTTTTAATGGAGTGGTTACGTCATTCAAGGGAATTTAAAGGAATTAAATGGCCGACGTGCATGTTCCGAGGGAATGTGATACCAAAATGCAGTGGGTATGAGGTGGCATGAAATTCCAATGCCCAAGTGCCCATGGCAGCTCTTGTTATAAGTGTGCCTTGTAGATCCTTTTTCTAGGACAAGAGGATTTTAAGAGAGAGGGGGGAGATTGACGATTTTACTTTCCTGAGATACTATTTAGTCAAAATTTTTAAACCTTTTTACAAAACTGAAACGTGTGTGAACAAGAGTCACACATCATTCGCTGTAAGTCCAATGATATGAATGTGATTGTGTTAAAACGACGCGCACATGACAAGGGGCCTTTTATTACTTTGAGGCTGTAATATATGTATCTTGCTTTAATTCCACTAAAAGTGGTCATACTGGACTAGATTTGAAAAAAAATAAGAAGGAATACCTGTCCAGCAACTCACTTATCGAGCTTAATACGTACGTGTAAAGCATTTTTCACTGTTTTTAATTAGATTTTTATTCATCATGCTCATCAAATGTGGCCTTCTGTTATTACTCATGAACATGTAAAGGCTTTTGCCAAACTGGAGATAGTTCCAAGGTTTCACTGCTAGCACAAAGGAGAAGGCTTTAGAGCCAGATTTAAAAAGAATTATATTCATGACATGAAATAAATATTTTAACAAGCACGAAAAACATTTTTTAAGACAACTAACTTGATGATGTAATAATATATATTTCATAGCTCAGGATTTTGTTATAATGAGAAGTTTTGGAAAATTATGCTTGTGAAAGGTGATATTTTCACAGTGGTTGACAAGAATATCACTTAAAAGATAGGTATACTGGCTAACTCTATATCGTAATCAAGCTAGCTCTTTTGCTGCAGCATGTATTCCTTGAGAAATCTAGTTGGCCCACCGTTATTTTTATACCGAGCCCTCAAAAAAATAGCAAAATATTAACTATTTTGTGAAATCACTTGCCTGTCCCCCATATAGCATTTACTAATTCTTTATTGATTACAATTGTAAACTTTTATTGTAAACTAATAAGCCTTGAGTCACGGTGTTCCTATATTTTTGTTGAAAAAAGATTCATGAGAAGTTATTTATGTTAAACAAATGCCTATAATTGTACCATCCGTCCTCAAGCTGTCTTTGTACATATTGTCCCTGGTTCTAAATAAATGAAGTTATTCTTATTCAAGATTATCATTTAATCATAAACAGATGATAATACTGGGTATGTTTGTAAGAGTGTTCATGAATATTAAAAATGGAGAGTAACTTCACAATGAATGCCTCAAGGTAGGTGTATACTGAGCGAAGGTTTTTGGTAATTGATAATTTTTGGAAAGAAAAAGTTATCTTTGACATGTTAACTTCTACTAATAGGAAAGTAAATGAGAGGTAGATATATTATTATGCAAATGGAAAGATGAGTAAGCAAGTGGTCAGTATAGACCAGGTAAGTGATACAATTCTGGTGGTAGAAATTGAGGCATGACCCACCAACCTTGTGGTGGTTCAAGTTTACATGCCCACTAGCAATCACAGGGAAGACAAGTAGAGGTGGTGTATCAACAGCTTGAGGAGAAAATTAAGGAAATACCGCATAAGAAAAATCTAGTAGAGATGGGGGACGTAAATACCTCAGTCAGGGATGGAAACGGAATAGGAGAATTTGGATTAGGAATATGGGACAACAGGGGAGAGAAAGCAGTAGAATTTTTACGGAAAACATTTGCTATTCATCATAAACACATGGTTCAATCATCATATAGGGTGAAGATACACATGGAAGAGTCCAGGGGATACAGGGAGATATCAGATAGATCGCATCATGGTTAGACAGAAGTTTAGGAATAGTAGGTACTTGTGCAGCTTCCCTGCACAGGATGCAGATTCAAATCACAAGCTAGTGCTTATGAAATGCAATGCAAGATTCAAAAGACTTAAGAAAAGTAAAAACGCAAGGAAATAGATCGTATAAGCTTTGAAGGGGACCATGAGGTGGGAATAGTGGAAAATAATATCCATGATATATATATATTGGTTTCGGAACGGCTGAGGACGGCACAGTTGGGAACGGGCACGGCTGAGGGCAGGCGCCCATATGATTAGAGTTGCATTAATGTCATTGAAACGTGCCATTGGGCTCAAGTTCATTGCCATAAGGAATGCATAAGGGTTGTGACGTTCTCCTCATTGTTAGTATAAAGAGAGCGCCGATGGAGGATACACTGGATACGATGTCTGCTCTATCTACACCTTCCGATTGGTTAATCATTAGACCTTTCGGAATTGTCTTTGGAGGATCTCTTAGTCCTCATCAGCGGTGTATTCGTGCAATCAAACGTGAAATTTGAGAAGAAAGGAGACGACACAGTTCGCGTCTCATTGCCGTATTCAACCCGAGCGGAGACGATAAGGGGCAAATTTGGCGATTGGGAGCCATACATCGCCATCAACCCCTTATCACCGCATCACAACGAGACTCAGAGTCGCCGGTTTTTGGAGTTGACGCGGAGAAGGGCTGTGTCCACCGCATCGCCCAAAGCTGTGGATAGCGAAGCGGGACCCTCAAAGTGGTTCAAGACTTTTAAGTGAGCTGATTCGGAAATACCAGGCGACGACTTGGAATGAGTTGTATGATAATGCAGATGAATGGACGAACTTGTTGGCCTATTATGATTCTAATTTAATGCGAGAGTCCACTCTCCCTTTTCAATTGTACATAAAAAAGATAGGCTTGTGACTGAAAAAAAAAACAGATTTGAACACCTGTTATCATGTGCTAATGATGGGTGTAGCCACAGCAGAAGTGCAATATCTGAATTGTTTCTAAGAAATACTATTTCTCCTAATGTTTTTGTTGACTGGCTTAAAACAATACTTAACGAAGAGGAGAGAAAGATCAATTGCTCGTACCTCTGTGGAAGCAGTAACAGTTGAAAGAGTTTTATAGTGCAAAGTATTGCACGTCATTTTGTATCTGCTTATGCATCTAGTTCCCATTCATTGAGTGAATTTGCATATGAAAACTTTTTAAATAAATCATTGATAGTAATCAAGGAACCCTTTTTTGTGGAATGCACTTGTGAGGATATGAAGAGCATCTTAGCAGGTGCTCCTATTGATATCGGAAAGAAATATTTATCTAAGCAAAAATTAATGAGAACTCCAGTATTAGTGACGGGAAATCACACATTATTAGGCAAGGGATATCTTAGACCAAGCGATGAAGTGGCTTTAAAAAATCGAATTAAGGTTTTCGAATTTAACGTAGAATTTAATCCATGCTATACCATTTCTCCAGTGCAGTTTGCTGATTGGATTTTGTGTGTTTATAGGGGATTGACGTGACATGCTGAGGAGAAGCGTATGGCTCAAAAGCGACCCGCCGAGGAATTTCTTGATACACCCCCTCCCACTCAGAGAACGAGACGCGACGTCGGAGGTTCCTCTGGGGGCACGGGAAATTCGGGACAGCACGGCATTCCCAAAGGCGAGAGTGAGTCTCCACTCGAGAGACCACTGCCTTTTAACCAAGTGACTTTTACTTTGAGGCAGCGTTCGTGGGAGGAGATAGATTGCAATTTGAAAACATTACCTTTACCAATCCCCCTCCACTCTATGCTCGACAGTGAAATAGTGGAAGTTATAAACAATGTGTTGCCACAATGTTTGGGTTTTCATGTCCTCAAACCATCCGTTAGAATTTCGAATTTTATTGTTCTCACGGACGAAATCGTAGTCAGAAGTAATTCCCCCACAGAAATGTCCTCGTTCGTTCAGCAAAGTAAAATAATACATTTCATGCCGAAATATAATGTCACCACGGGCTATACTATTACTAACAGTGATTCTCCAAGTAAAGTTAAGTCGAATGATTCATTGAAGATGAAAGAGGACAATTTTTTAGTCTCCCTCCCAAATACGGAAAACTTTGAAAAGTTGAGGACTCATAGTATCAGTCACCCTATTCATGGAAATTTAATGAATAATAACGAACGTTATCAGGGATATATTTAAAATGATATCCGGTATGGGAAACATTATTTACTTGCGGCAGTATCGACTGACGAGGACAAGGAATGGCTCAATTGCAAGTATTATTACGGAATCGTCGATGAAATGGGCGATCCTAACACCATGACAGATAATTGGAGTACAAGGAATATGACTTTGAGCAGCGGCCGAAACAGAGACAAAATTGAGATTTTGGGTGATTGAAAGTAAACAAACTGTAGAATATGGGTGGGATGATATTAAAACATAAATTGTCAAAGCAGCAGAGAAGTCAATTGGCCACATTGATAGTTGAAGGATAAAAAATCCATGAATAATGGAGGACATGATAAAAGAAATGGAAGAGAGAAGGAAGTGGAAGAGCATGAACACAGAACAAGGCAAAAGGATGTAGAGGGAAATAAATAATCAATTACATACTAAGCATGAAACTAAGAGGGGGAGGGAGGCTTGGTGGAAAAGATGGTGTGAGGAAATCGATGAGTACCAGAAGGAAGGAGATATGTATAGGCGTGTAGTATGCCGAGGTTAAGTTGCTATTGGGTGGCAAAAGAGGGCAAGATAAGTCAAGAATTAAGGCTAAATATACAAGGATGCTAACAGAGCGAGTCTAGGTTCAGAATAGATGGAAGGAATATTTGGAGGGCCTGTATTACAATATAAATGGACCAGAAAGACTGAACTTAAAAGAGGAAAGTGCAGATTAGGAAAATAATCTTAGGCCAGGTATCTTAGATGCAGAAATCAGGAGAGCCCTTTGTGACATGAAGGCTAGGAAAGAGGTGGGCACAGACAATATCCTGTGTGAGCTTCCGAATAATCTAGGGTGGAATGGTAAGATAAGGCTTATCAAACTCCTACGCAGGATCTCTGAGGAGGGATGATGGCCATAGGATTGTGTGAAAATGGTTCATATTGCCCTTAAAGTAGGTGGGCAAAAACTTGAGCAGATAGAGCAACTCAAATGTTTGGGCAGCACATAAGAGGGAAACAGCCACAGCAGAAAGGATGTCAGAAAGAGATTTCTGTCAGCCAAGGAGGCATTCATGAACAGGAAAAGGCTTATGAGAGGAACATTATGTAACGGTTTAAATAAAAGGTTAGTGAAGAGTCTGATGCGGTGTGTAGCTCTTTACTATGAGGAAATATGACGCACTTAGGAAGGAGGACGAGAGAGGACTGAAGGCGTTCAAGATGTGGGTGTGGATAAGAATGGAGAAGGTGAAGTGGACGGAGAGGAAGAACTATAAAGTGCTGGACATAGTGGGTGATTCTATAGATGAGATATGGAGGAGACAGAAGTTATGGATGGAGTGAGTTCCGAGTGGGGAGCAGTGGGGTAACTAGGGATATGCTGTGGACGGGATGTGGGGGCTTTGAGGGTTAGTGGAGGCTACCCCCCTGAGAAAACTTTTACTTCAGGAAAAATTTTTTATTTATTTATTTATTGATGGGCATGCTGCCCTTTAACATGGAATATATGGACACAGAAAGATAATACATAAGGAAATGAAGGATACGTAAGGAGAAATAGCCTTACAGAAAAAATCATTTATCAGTAAAAATATAAAATAAGTAATCATGAAAAATCAAAATAGGTAATCATTGAAAAATCAAAATACGAAATCCTTGAAAAATCAAAATAGGTAATTATTAAAATAGGTTAAAATTAGATGATACATAAAGTCTTTGTGGGTATTTCAATAATTACATTAATCTAAAAACCTAAATTATTCAAATAAATGTTTCACCAGCCCATTAAGTGACTGTTATAATTTCTAATTTGTGTAGTTGATAACCTAAAAAAATCAACATCTCTGCAGGTATCATTGGCATCCCGCATTAGTCTTGAGAGTGATGTAAAATACGAGTAGTGTCTAGCGTGGTAAGGGATACTGAAAACAGCATTGTCCCGAACACCACATGTAGGAACTCGAAATTTTATTGCCCCAAGTAATTCAGGTACATCAATAGTTGCCATGACTACCTTGTGGAGGAAGAGGATGCCCAAGTTTTTTCTACGAACATGGAGTGGCTCCAAATTTAGTGCTAAAAGAATGCTATTATAATCTAGATGTTGAAGGCCAAACTTGTATTTTACAAAATTAATGAACTTTTGTTGACTCTTTCAATGGTATTCATATGTACATTGTAGTGAGGAGACCAGAAACAACAACCATATTCAACAATGGGCCTAACAAGGGATGCATGCAACATCCTTAGACCATAAATATTATTAAGGTCACGACCAAATTTGAAGAATAAAATGCCTGAAAATTCATTTTACATCATTTTGGCACTTAAAATTTAACTTTAAGCAGATGGAGTTATTATGTATCAAATCCAGACAAGATTTTTAAATGATTGTTTGATTTCTCTGGGGCTTTAGGGGGGGGGGGATACATCCCCTAATCCCCCCCTCCATAGTAACGCCCCTGGTGGGGAGGAGATAGTGAAAACAGTGTTAAAGGGTAGAATGTTGGGTAAACAAGGGAGAGGAAGGAAGAGAATAGGATTTTTAGATAGAATGAAAAGGAGTAGGCCTTAGTGTGAATTTAAGAGTTTTAATTTAATTAATGTCCATGAAGCAAGGGTAAACTACCAGAATACTACTTAGGTATTCCATGGAAACCTACCTTAATCGGTAGAAGATTTTAACCCATTTATGCCCAGAGGGTCGTTTTCGACCCACAGGATTTAAAAAATCCTTGTCCCTCTAATTTGAAGTATTTTTCTACATTGTTGTTATATTCGTTTTACAGTGAAGCAAGTGATTCATTCCTGAAGTAATATTTCCAAGGATACATTTTCAAATCATTGTAATGTGAGCATAAAAAATTACCTCTCATGACCGCGATTTTCGGATAACTTTGACGTACAATATAACCAAAATTTTCAAGCTCAATCAAAATGACACGACATGCTACAATACTTTGTATACTCAATTTCATTATTCCGTATTCAATTACCAAATTTCATGTCTCCTGTGTCTGTCACGGGTCATGATATTGGTGTGGGTCGTTTTCGACCCACTGGGCAGATAAGGCTAGTTTGTCGGGCAACTCCAGACGTGCTAGGTTGACCAGAATTCGAGCGTTCTCTCTGCTGAACTGCGATAAGATTCTTTTGGAGTGCATTAGTCCAAATAAATTTTGGCATGGCAAGGTTAGTATATAATTCCTAGAGGACATATTTTTATTTTATAAACATATTTTTTTCGTGAGCTCATTGACTAATTATGTCTCTAATTTAGTCGCAAACAGCTGACTACAACAGAAATACTTCACGAGCTAGAAGAGTTGGATGAAAAAGGTGTAAAAGATGAAGTATATATTTACATAACTCCTCCAGAAGATGGAAACGAAACATGTGAGGATTCTGGGGACGAAGAATGTAATGATCCTGATCGTCTTTGTGGCTGGCAGCTGCAAGCGGAAGGTGACTTCAACATTGACATTGAAGATGACCCTGGTGAAGTTGATGAGGAAATCAAATTCGTTGAAGAATCATCCCATTCTAAAAGGAGAAGGAAATCAACCAAAACCCAAAACATAACACGGAGATGGGTCAGTTGTGATCTAACTACCCCTGTTTATGATTCTTGGTGTACATGTTTTATACCTCCACTGGCTTTATCCTCGTCCAGTCACCCATTAGAGTTTTTCGAACTTTTTATTGATGACAACATCATTACGAAACTTGTTGAGTTTACAAATCAATATGCAGCAGCGAGGAATAGGTGTGTGCAGGTTTCCAAGGAAGCTATGTATACATTTTTAGGCATATTGTTTTTGTCCGGATGTAACTGGCTCCCAAGAAGAAGAATGTATTGGGAAGAAAAGGAATATGTCTGCAATTCACTGGTGTCTAGAAGTATGAGAAGAAACAAGTTTGAGGATATATTTACGAACATCCATTGTGCAGATAATAGTGCATTAGACATATCCGATCGTCTCGCAAAATTGCGTCCAGTCATTTGTGAACTCAACAAAAACTTTTGTAGATTTGCGCCTTTAGAAGAATCAATTTCTACCGATGAGGCTATGATTCCATACTTTGGAAGGCACGGATGCAAACAGTTTATTCGGGGAAAGCCAGTGAGATTCGGTTACAAGGCCTGGGTAGCTGCACTCCGCCTAGGGGACTGCATCCAATTTTATATCTACCAAGGGAAAGTAGAGGAAAAAAGGGTTTTCACTTCATCAAGAGGGCTCGGTGAATCTGTGGTGATGGGGTTAGCTGAAATCCTAAAAAAAAATTATCCACTGCTGAATTTCTCCCTGTATTTTGATAATTTTTTCACTTCTACGAATCTAATACACGAACTAACAAAATTTGGCTATGGTGGAACGGGAACCGCTAGAGTGAACCGAATTGATAACTGCCCCTTGCAGGATGTTATAGTGTTTAAAAGAAATGAGAGAGGTAGATATGACTGTCGTGTATCCCGGGAGGACAATATCAGTGCAGTTAGGTGGATGGACAATAATGTTGTCAAAATGCTATCTAATCAGTTTGGCGTCGAACCTCAGCAGAAGGCAACGAGATATTCAGCATCCGTGAAAGGAAGAATTGAAATTCCCCAACCCCACGTTATTGCCATGTACAATCGAAACATGGGTGGTGTAGACCGAATGGACAATAATATTTCTAATTACCGTATTGGCATTCGTGGGAAAAAGTGGTACACGCCCATATTTCTCTGGATGATGGATGTATGCATGAGTAATGCATGGTGTCTCAGCAGGACTTATGGTATGAAACTGGACAGTTTAGCTTTCAGAAGAGAAATTGTAATATCATTATTGAAGAAATATGGTATTCCACCACAACGAGCAGGGCCAATGAGCAAGTTTTCACCTCCAGAGATAATCCGAACGAGTGGACAGCACCATATCATTCTCACAGATCAGCCAAGAAGAAGATGCGTTTTATGTCGTAGTAAAACAGTAAAATCATGCCATAAATGTTGCATTCCTTTGCACGATAAGTGCTTTGAGGAGTACCATAAAAATATCTCTGACTGTTAAAACTTAGAAGGAAATAAACAATTATTTTATATGAATAGTATCTTAAAATATTTTTTTTATTTTAACAAATTATCCCAAAATAATGTAAGTTAATTAAAATTTCAATTAAAAAACAAAACACAACAAATTGGAAATCATAAAGCAGTTGCACCTCAATAACTCTGGAGAGCCTATTAGAAAACGATCCAAGAGTCAATATCCTAAATGCCCAGTGGGTCGAAAACGACCCATGTCATAATTTTTAAACGAATGCTTCAGGATTTTTTTTTATATTTTTTCTGTTGTCCAGAGGAATAATAAGTTCGAAAAATGTAAAAAAAGTTAAATTTTCTTGCAAAAAAATTAGTGGGCATAAATGGGTTAATAATAATCTTAATGAGCAAATGGTACATCATTTACATAAGCATCCAGTGCTGTAGTTGGGCTGGTACGGAGTACCCGCTAAAATCCAAACTCATTATAAGCGAACTGGTGAAAATACCTTCGTGGCTGGGTGTATAATACATGTTCAACTGTTGGAATTTTTAGTGAGTACTGCCTAAATTTTTTTTCCGACTGTAAGCATCCATAGCAGAAGACAACAGGGGATCAAATCAGAAAGCAGTTTGGCAGTATGAAGTTATTTTAAGCAATAATTCATCAATCCAAATGATACATATAACGTCCAAGTGAATGGATATTAAAATTTTGATGTGGGCAGGGCCATTTACGCTGGGGTGGGTTCAGGGACACCGACTTACAAAAAATATTGGGGGGCCGAAACCAGGAAATGCTCAGGAAATTTTATAAGTAGTGAGTTTTTAGTTTTTTAAGCATTTTAGAAGAGTCATATGATCAATATTAGAGCCCTGATAATTCAAAACTCGATATCTGGACACTCCGGGGTAACTCGACAAGCCTGACACATTTTTTCGTCTCACCCATAACCAATTTTTTGAGGAGGCTCGGGCCCCCTCAAGCCCCATGGAGTCGGCGCCACTGGGTGGGTTGTGTTTTTGGGTTCAGTCAGGGCATGGTGTTCGTAAAAAGGACATTATTCCTCCCCATTCCTAAGTATATACTCAAAAAATCATTTTTTCAACTAGAAATAATTTATTTTTTTCAGTACATATATGAGACATAACATTATTCTCTTTCTTGATGCTGAGCCGATCATCTGTGATGAATGCCTATGTATATCATTCCCTCATTAAGATAAAGACATATTTTACATTAATTTAAATGTGGTCGCAAGACATTTTTCCATGCATGTATAGAATTCTTTCATATGAATTGAGAAAAAAATCTTAAATTTTGAGAAAATCTGATAAAAATTGGTCATATAGTAATGGTGAACTGTCATCAAATTCTGATGGTTGGCTCACTTCAAGGATTTATCCTTCAATGGACATTCTATAAGTTTTTTTCAGAACAACATGGGTGTGAACAGCGGCAACATATATGTACTATGATATGTACCAACCTCTTGTGGACAAAGAAAACCACACCTTAGGCACTTAATGAAGAAGTCATTTTCACTCTACTCCAGAACACCAAATATGTTTTTACAAAAAGTACAATTTATCATTTTTAAGTACGATATCAGGCAGTGACCTGCAGCTCGATTCTGTAAATGTGATATGGCCGTCACAAGCGGATTTCGTCAATGTATTCACGGCTTTGACGCTGGAGCGATTCTGAAACTTTTTAGTGACGTCACTCTCACAGCCGCGTCCGTGAAAGTATTCACGCCCAAGAGGCCCGTGGTAGCAGTGGTAGCTTCGTCGCGGCAATGCGCTCTAATTTTTCATTATGAATTTACGCTGTGATTGATAATTAATAGCACATTATTCATTAATTACGATGGTGGCTATTTCATATTGTCACTTCGCATAAGTAATATGTATTAAAAACAAATAAAAGAAATGCATTAAGTTAAATTTACATTCGCGTCCTATTTAAATTGATTGGCGTTCATTGCGATTGAAGTTGGTGGGAAGTTAAACCTTGCGCTGAGGGTTTGACAATTATCTTATATTTGTGCATCTTCTAGAATGTACAATTAAAATACTGACAACTTAATTTTCATAATAATTTGGAGTAGAACCAACGGTAAAAGTATTGTGCGGTATTGAATGTTAACAGATTTATTTAATATTTATTTCGTAAGTTCAAGCCTTCGATTTGTTTTTATTAACGAGAATGGAGGCTCTTTACATACCTCCGCTACTTTTGCATGAGCATCAATGTCGACGGAGGCAATAGATGCACATACTTCGACGGCAGATACGCGATATCAACGTACATTCCCTTCGAGACGCGAGATTGGCGATGGATCACTGAGTTCACACCACGATTAATTCGTAGACGTTTAGATGGCTTGCCGGGGCATACTTTAGTACGTTAAGATAAACATTGATCACCTATTCCATCTCGTCCATGCATTATTGCTGCCGTTCAGTAACACGACCAACATGATTCGTTTTTCTGTTGACATAATAGAAATACTAAGACATGTAAACATCTCGTCCTCTAGCAGAAACTGTTAATAATCTACTCGTATTCGCGCCAGAAACATTTTCATCAGTATAAATCGTGAATAGTGGCATGTGCTTGCACAATCAGACATATATGTATACGCACCACAGCGCATTTAAAATTATGTACTGAAATGATGAGAACAGCTCAAACACATACGAGAGTGAACCGTTATTAAATAATAAAATAACACTTGTTCTCATTCCGCGTAAGCATTAGCTCCATATCATGAGGAAATTAGAGCTAATTGTGCAATTACGAGCCCGCTACGTGATAACTGACTTTGATACGCAGCACTTGACAACATATAAAAGAGGTAATATACAGTTTATAGCTATTAACTAGTTAAGCAACCGTAACTTATCATTAATAGGCACTTTTAAAAGAAAAGACCTCACTCAAAATTGAGTAAAGAAGTATTATTTACTTTGGGAGTGAATATTCCACGGCATTGTATATGTTTCTCTATGGTAACTGAAGTTGCAGTTGGCCGCTGAAGTAAGTTTGTATCGGAGATTCTGATTCGTTCCTCGCGTCCGCACAGCTACCAACATAAGAAACTGAAGTGATCGTTCGCAATCCGTCAAACATCTCACGACACAGGCTTACAGGATCGCTTGAACGTCTTTCACGGTGAGAGGCGTGAGAACTCCACTGTGGTTCGAACCACGCGAAGCACAGGTATGACATTTACAGAATCGAGCTGCTGCAAAGTTGATATGAAATGCAATCTTTACACTTTCAACGTCCTTGGAGTACAGATAAGCTGGGTTTAATGACTTGTTACATGTACAATACACAATGAGTGGCCCAAAACGCAGCATCAACCATTAGTATTTCTAATTAGCTAAAAAAAACATAGGGACACAGACTAAGCATGCCTTACCACGAGGGCCACATTCCAAGCTCTGAATCGCCCCACGGGCCGGATAGCAAATTCGCCGATTACTGAAGTATACAATATTCAATACTTGAAACGAGTGCGCAGGCCGGATGAAAGCCCTCCGCGACCCTATTTGAAGACCCCTAGTTTAAATTATGATAGGGAATAGCTGGAATAGCTTCCTAAAAGTGAACAAGAAAGCAATTGAATCCAAAATAACCTTGCAGCAGAGTCGAGTATTGCAAATTCCAATAACGTATACGTACTCCTCTTCAAAGATGCAAGGATAAAGTAATCCAAAAATAAAAGACAGCCAGAGTTGCACAGCATGAAAATTTTCTAAGCCTTAAGACAACACACATACCTCCGCCTCTTGGACCTCACAAGGAAAACAAGAAAGTTTTCGTCACCTAGGACAAAACTAAGCGATAGAGAAGCTAAATACTTGTTTCCCCGTGTTATTCTGCAAAATGAAAGTTTATATAAAACGCTAAACCATGATTAATACATTTCTATATAATATATTATCCATGCGCCAAACATTTAAAATTGTTACAGGAAACAGGATATGCTACTAACAGTGTCAAAATGCATATAACAGTTTTTAAAGTTGTTCCCATATTTTTTCTTGACTTTATAAACTATCAACAAATGTTTAAAATAATTTTTTTTCACAGATTTAACCATGATTAACCATGATTTAACCAGGTAACTAACAAGAAATTCTTTTGATGTTTTTCTTAGACCATTTAAGTAAGTAGACGTGCCATTCGGGCGGAACGCTGTGGCCAACATCGCACGGCGGGGAAGTGAGTGGGATGAGGGAGCGTGACGTCACGGTTGGGACTGCAGACGATATTCCGTATGCGCGCTTGAGATATTTTAACGCTCATTCGCTGCAAAGTCGCCGAAAAGTGACGATATTGGGCACGCAAAATGATTATACACTTAATAAATATATTTTTACGATGAACTAAGGCATTTTATAGCCTTGACTGTGCGCAAAAAGCTAAATAAATCAAGATGAAGCTAGAAGCGATCGTATTAAATAAATTGATTAAGAATGTCATATGTAAACATGGGCGTACCCAGCGAAGGCCAGGGGGAGCAGCTGTCCCCCTAGAAGCAAAAATCGCAAAATTCTTTAAGCAAAATCAGTACTGAATTGGAACGAAAGTATTCAACAAATTTTCTTCAAACCAACGGAAAATGATATGTATTAGTATAAGTTAAGTATCTGAAATAAAACTATTTTTTCAAGGATATGATCTCATAAACTAATAAAGCGCTGTTATAATGTTCTTCATTCATCTTTTCCATGCTAAAATGTCTCAACTTGGCTTGCCCCCCCCTCCTAGAACATGGCTTCCCCCCCTAGACCATGACTTTCCTCCCCCTAGACCATACCTTTTCACCCCCTCTAGGTAAAAAGAAGGGGTCCTGGCAAGTATCTCGTAATTTTTTCCGCAAAAACCAGTTTATTGCGATCTCGGTAATCTTCAATAAAAATAATTAAACAAATCGTTTTATTTATAAGCCCAGTACAATGAAGCCTAGATTAACGTATTTACACTGAAAATACGCATTTTGAAAAATCCTACGTGAGATTAAAAAGAAGGCGTGGAGCAAAATCCCACGATATTTCACAAAGGGTGAAGGGAGGGGTCCATAAAAAGGCAAAATTATTTTTGAAATATTCCTTATTACTAGTAGATTAACCTAACGGTGACATTCCTAGAAAATGAATATTAAGACTGTCCCAACGGTCGTGTGTCATTTTTGACCCGTAATTTTAGTAACTTTGCATCGAGCAATATTCATAAAAATTGGAACACTTATGGGGAAAGGTCCTAAGTTTTGTTGAGTTTAAGGAGAATTTTTACAATTTTGACCTTTTGACCTCGCAATGTGGGTCCAAACCAAAAATTTTAATTTGCCTTATGTGATTTTAATGTAAAAAATCGAGATTGAAAAATGTCTAAATTTCATTGACCAAAAATGTCAATTCTTGGGTTTTCGGACACAAGAAACCCGAAAAAAACACTCAAATTTACGAAAATTTAACCGTTGACCCAGTAAGGTCACCGTCAAGGTCATAAGGGTGGCAAAAAGAATAGCATACCAACAAAGGTGTCAATCCATGGATTTTATAGGGCACCCAAGTCATTGATATTGTCCAAATACCCGTATTATTCACTAATTGACCTCCAAGGTTAATACGGAGGTCAAAGGCCGTAGAGGTAAACGTCCGGCCATCGTGACACCCAGGTATCGAACCATATGTTTTGAAGGGTGCCAAAGTCGATTTTTCAGTTAATAGATCCGTATTGTTGATTTGTTGACCACCGAGGTCTCAATGGGGGTCAAAGGTCATAGAGTTAAATGTCTGGCCATCATGACAACCAACGTGTCAAACCATAGGTTTTGAAGGGTCCCAAAGTCGGTTACGCAGTTCATTCATCCGTACAACAATGTATTTTGACCTCCGAAAGTCATAATACGGGTCAAAGGTCATAGAGATTTTAGTCGACCGCTTTGACTTTCTGACCGCTTTTGATTCAGATATTTTAAACTTCATTCGCTACTTCGATTACCAAAATTTTATCTCCCTCAATAACTTCAATAGCATTTTAAAAAAGGTGATTGTTTGTTTTTAAACTCTAGTTAAATTTGAGGATTCTTTTTTCAAAACTCTCTTCTACAATTCTAGGCCATTAAGCCTGATATAGAAAGTAGGAATTCATGGGGTGGTATAATTTAAAAATTCCATCTACAGCTGACGAAAGAGGTAACTAGCGCGTTTTACTGTAACCAAATATTTTCTTATACATGCGACTTCCGCATTTTCACAAAATTCGTTCAGCATTTGAAGACGCACATTGTAATGTAGAAATATAAATATATTTTAATGACAATATTTTCCACATCTGCGGGCAACAAAACAGCAGCTGTTTGAACGGCCTTATGTATCATGTGCGCTGCAAAACCGATTTGATAACTTGTGATATACAGACCTTAGATCTGAAGGAATGACTATAAAAAATAGAATGGAAATACATCCTTCTGCTAATGCTAGTTTCTTTTCTTCGTTTTCATAAATTGTTTTTACTTAAAATTTCTGTATTTTGGAGGAAGATAGAGCAGTATTTAAATATCTTTTATGGTCTTGCGTCTCCAAGTGCTTCGAAATATCATACTGCCGTGAAAAATAGAAATTTATCCGTTACATTTCACACATTTGACAGAGTAATCGCGTCTGGATTTTTTTAATAAAATGAGATTCACTTCTTAGATGATCTTTGAATCCACATCCTCTTTTCTTACGTATTGTGACAAGAATATAAAAAATTAAATTATGTCGTAAATTGTTTAAAAAAATTTAATTGAAAACTCTGTAAGTACATACGTACAAAATTACATAAAAATATTTAAAAAGTTATTCAATATATTAAATATAATTGATTGTTATAAAGCAAATTTATTTTTAAAATTATTTTAATCCAATCCTCTCTTTCTTTCTAATTATAAATATGTTAGTAGGTATTATTTATTCCCAGAATTTTCCGTAGCGTACGTAAATCGTAGGTGTCACTTGCAAAGCCGGCGCTAGACCTTTTTCCACCATCGCAAAATATATATAACACGAGAGTTGTCTGCTAAGTAAAAAATTATGCATTTATGAAATAACTAAATTACTTAACTAAATAATATGAATGCTGATTTGTTGACATCCCTTTTTAGTAGCGCTAGCGCGCAGCTCAATTTGCATCGCATAATTGACCGTTTAAAAATTACTATATGCGAAGGCGTTGCCGCGTTACTTCGTGGATGACCGGCAAATTCTTTACACCATGACCCTTTTCCTCTCTAAAATTCCCCCCGTTTACAACTTTTGTACAAGATTTCATGTTTTTATAACGATGTTCCGAATGATGCTAGATCGCTAACGAGATAAGAAAAAAATCTGCGGAAGTTTACAAAGGGCTTTGTCTTCATTTTACTGCCACAATATTTTTTCGTCGCTGCCAATGCCGAAAAATGCCACTGTTCATTAATTGTAAGTTCACCAACCCAACCATGGCTGAGAGAATACTTGTCATACATAACGCAATACATATTAGTACTTTTAATTGAAAAATCGCGAAGAAAATGGTCAAAATACCGCAGTGATACAGTGAATCCCCATTCGTAGCCATGCGCTACGACGATGAGCGTCCCAACCGTGACGTCACGCCGCTTTAAAAGTGGGTGGGGAAGGAAGGGAGCGGAGGGGAGATGTTGGCCACACGGCGAGACATGGGTAGGGGTGGGGAATGGCGGGTCTAGTTCTTATATGGTCTAAGATGTTTTTGAAAAACAAATGAAAAATGATAAGCAGCTGGGACGGCGTATAAACTGAATAGAAGCACATGGGAAATGAGTATACGTTGTTTATGGAGAAGGTTTTACCGTTTTTACCTTGTAGAATTTTTAATAAGGTGATAGCGTGCAAGTTATTGGATTAAAATTATCCCTTGGAGATCATATGATGGATAGCAAGGATCGAAGTAATTGGCTCTATGTGCGTTTTCCTCGGAAAATAGAAGATGAGTTTCAAGTGAAGGAATTGCATGAAGATATTGTTTCTGTTAAAATGCCTCGTCAAAAAGGAAGGTGTGTATTCTGAGGATCGAAATGGTGAAGCCTCTCTTGTGATTGTTACATGACATATTCCTTAATTTCTCTCTTCAGATTTTGCTGGGTGGAATGTGAGAATGAGGAGGTAGCCGAGAAAGTTCGAAGTGAACTGCATAAGAAGAAGGTGGGAAATGGAATGATTCACGTTTTTATGAAAAGGTCTAAGGAAATGGCTGTTCGAAGAAAGAAGAAGGTATCATGAAGACGTTTTCCATAAGTGTTGTGTGGAAAAAGTGACCAGAAATGAGTGTCGTTTCAGTGTCCTTTGTCTGGTATAAGGGTATTGAAATACTGTCTTGATATTATTATTCGTTTCGAATAAATTTGTTTTTATAAATACACATAATACTCTTCGCCTTGGATTGAAATGGATATTCTTAATGTCTGCGTGGTGGTTATTTTCCCCCATTATTATTCCGTTAAAGTTAATGGAAATATCGTTGACGTGAGATATCTCTAGATTTAGGATAAGGCTATGGCAATATTTGTGTTTTTTTGCACGCTAATGTGTTCACCATCGTCAGCTTAAGTCATCAATATTAGTAATGGTTGGACGCAGTTACTTGTGTTACCTTGGCCTCGATATCTAGCTAGTTTTTGCCCTCCTCACATGTCGAATTTTTTCACTAGCCACTGCTGGGATTGTATTATTAAGAATGGTCGATATACTTTCCTACAACTCTGGCCTGTTGTTATTTTATTTATGGCGAACACTTCCATTCCTATAAGTGAGAGGTCAGCTGGTACTAGTACCATGATGTTGGTTTTGCCTTGCAGTGACATCGTAAGAGACCTTCGAGGGTCAATTGTTAAAACTTCTCATGTCATATATTGCCTCACTCCTGACATCGAGGTAATGGTATACTTAATTTGAAGATTTGTCTTTTGTTACAGTTAGAATAAGCTTCGAGGTAGTTGGGGTTCACAATTCCAGGAGCTATGCACTCCCATACCTCTCTCCCCAAACGTAACCGCTTACTCTCAACTATCTACAACTTAGGACACAAGTTACAACCAATTTATCATTATCTCTGGTCAACAGTCCTAAGATTGATTTGATGTAGCTCTCCACTCAATTCTCTTATCAACTAATCTTTTCACATCAATGCATTTCTTCTCTTCCACATTCTTCGTTAAGTGTTCCATTTATTTAGTTTGAGATCTTCCTTGTCAGTTGTTAGCAATCCAAAGTAACCTTTTGATCCTCCTGCTGTGTCTTTTTTCCAACTTATGTGGTTGTGATGGGGGCTCTTGTTCCTTTACTAACATCTAAACTTCAGTATTCTTATGATTTATCTTCATTCCATATTCCTTGATCTTTTTGCATAACGCACCCTCCACCGTAATTTCCTTGTTTATGTTCTTTCTGTTCTGTTTCCCTATCATACAGACCCTCCACATATTTCTTCATTCAACTCATAGCAACTTTTTTTTCTATTAACATCCATTGTTGGCATTACTTTTTGTCATGGCTAACCCTATTTTGCTGCCCTATAATGACTTTCATTTGGGTACAGCATGCCTACCTCGTCTCCCTTCAGAACCTTTTTCAATTCTTCTTTCTGCTGCCTTCCCCACCAAGCCTCTCTTGCCTTCCTATTTTTGAGCTATTGTGCCTTATTTATTTCCCCTTTTTTCGACATTGCAATATTTCCACTGAGTTTGTGTAAACTCAGTGGAAATATTGCAATGCCTAATTTTACTAATACAGTAGATTCTCGTAAATTGGGACATATCGGGACCTGTGCAATTTGCCCCAGTGAAGCGGCTGTCCCAATTAGGTGAACTCTCTCTCTTGTATATGGGCATAAAAAACTTTTAAATTGTAGAAAGAAGACTAAAGAACGTTCATAATGCAACATAAGTTTAATAAACTATTAATTTGATTAATAAATCAGCGAGTTTTGTTAATTTATTATCATTTTTAAGAATTATAACATTTTTGTTAAAAATATTTTTCACAGCCTCGGGCGAGGCTGAATGAATGTCTTTTATTAAGTCCTATCCTCTTGTGTATAGTATAACAACAAGAGCTTTCAAAATAGGGAAAGAATAAGACCATTTATGAAAAATAAGAGTAAATCGAAGGAGGAAAATTAAAAAAAATAGTATTCTGAAAACAAAAAATTTTAATTTTGTCGCGAGTATAGAGTCTATATTGCCGACTCATGGCCCAATAAAGCGGCATGCTTTCCCAATGAAGTGGAGAATACTCTGGAATATTCCTCTAAAGGTTTCTGTTCTTCAAGATCTGCCCAAATTGAGCGGCTACCCCAAGCAACCGGTGGACTTCCACCATATCGTGCCCGACATCATACAAGATATCCCTTGCTTTCCTTGGCTTGCTCTATGTCCATGTGTTTCCTGTTTCTTCTCTCCTCCATGTTCTGTATCATGTCCCTTATGATCCATGGTTTTTTTTATCAGGCTACTCCCTATGTATCCAATTGACTTTCAGCCACTTTGACAATTCCATCCGTAAACCCTTTCCTATACTTTTTTTACAAAACTGCATCACCTTTTCCTTCTTGTGATTAATCCTCATCCCATGCTTCTCATAATGCCTGTCCATTATAACTACTAGAGCCTGACTTGACTTGTTTATTGTTTAACCTGGCTCAGGTGAGGCCACAAACCAGCCCCCTCTTCCCCTGGACCAGGGCAGACCCCTCGCTGACCGGTTAATCAACGCCACATCATCCGCAAACTTCTCTGATTTCAACATAATTCCTCCCATTTTTACACTAGCTTCCAACTCTTCCCACACTTCTCTAACCATCTCCTCAGCGTATACGTTAAAAAACAGCAGCGATAATGGGCAACCTTGCCTCACTCTTTGGCCACTGCTGAATCACCCAGATTCTCCACCCACTACCCTCATTTGCACAGTCTGGACCATATAAAGATTACGAATGAGTGGCATATACCTCCAATCTACACCTATTTTTTTTTTTAGAATATCCATCAACTTTACCCAGTGTACTCTATCAAATGCTTTTTCAAATCCATGAAGCAGGCATGTCCTGGTCATATTCAAGGGACCTCAATATCATTGTTGCATCGCAAGTTGACTTCCCTTTTCTAAAACTAAACTGCTATTCTCCCGAATACTTGTTTGCACCATTCTACACAAATACTGTGGCCCCACCAAAAACAGAGAACCATGGAATAAAATATCCAAACTTTGAAATAATTATTGCTTGAACAGCACTGCCTTTGCAACTTTCATTCGGTCGGCACATACAGCAGAGATACAGATGCAGCCATTCTTGAGTTCTCCCACCCTATGCAGTAATGGTAAATTCTCTAGCACGGCTCAAAAGTCTGAAAACCAGCACTATAAAACCATACCCCGGGTATGAGACAACCCCCAACTCTTGATAAGACTTGCCCATGCTAAAACGTTGTTATATTTACCAGAAAATAAGGTAAATAGCTATTATCGATTTTGTAAAATGCAGGTAACAATTCACATAGGTATCAAACATTCTTGTCCTTGGTAATGTTATAATCTGTATGTTCTCTGCAATACTAATTTATAATTGTCTTTAAAGTCAGAAATTTTATTTTACCTCATTTAATAATTCTACTGATCGGTTAATGGCAAATAATCCTTGCAGAGTTATCAACTTTCCCCACTCCCAGTTGCCTGTGCCCACGGAGACCCTGGATACATAGTTGAGATGTACCTCGAATTTACCATTCAGCATGGATCATTTGGCGAGAACACTCACTTCAGCCAGAATGAATTACCTAGACCTGTGGGTCCATTTTAACGTGATAAATGAGGAGTTGTAATATACACCCTTAATATTCGGAAAGTAAAATTCACTATATTTATCACAAAGAAGTGCATCTAACAAGTACTTGAGCTTGGCTGCATTACATTGAGTCAAGTATTTCCAAGTTATAGGTCACTAAAGTATTGCTTCGCTCAGTTTTTGAGTATCATTTGTTTTTATTCCATTTTTTAATGGAGGAAGTAGCTGGAAGTGTTTGACTCAACTGGTTTTTAAATGTGACGCCATCAGGTGTACTACTTTTCATCTGGCTCCTAACTTGCAACCTATCTAGTAGGTGTGGTCTTACCAGGTATAATTGGAAATTACTCTCACCAGTGAGCACTTCCTTATATTTCCAAACAAGTTTCTTTCAACTGAGGGTATGAATATTTGCAACCTCCTAGCAGTGCCAGCTTCTACCTCATTCACAGCAATGCAATCAGTGGTGGATACAGAAAAATAACTATAAAATAAAAAAAATAAGGGTGGAGTGGGGGGAATGCAAAAGATGTCTTGACCTACCTTTACTTTTATCGTAATAAAAAAATAATCAAGTCACATGCGAAGTTTAATTTAAACTGATTACACACGTATTCAAAACAATGTCATTTTATGATAATAAAAAGTTATAATTGTGGTTCAGCAATGTGGGCTACCTCGCTAGGAGGCCGAACGCCCCCATATTTATCCACCAATGGTTGAAATCCTAGGATTGTTATAGTGCAGTCCACCATTTCTCCTTTTCCCAAGCTAGTTTCTTCATTTCCATTGTTATTCTTCCTTGTGTCCTTTATCTGCACCACATACTTATCCCTTACCCTTTATCCTACCATTCTCATTGAATTATTCCCTCTATGAACTTTCTATAAGGAACTGAACATCATATCCGTCATAAAGAAAGGAAGACTGAGGAGCTGGTCATGTACAGCTCATGGAGGAATGCAAAAGGTCTCCATTTGCATTCCAGGAGGAAGGAGAAGCTGAGGAAGACTGAAATTGGTGGCTTTATGATGAGGAGATGGACTTGAAAAAATTTGGGGGTCAGGAGACGAAGGAGAGTTGTGGAAGACAGGGAAGATGAATAGAAGTAGAGTGTTTTGAAGGCAAGAGCCCTGAATGTGCCATAGTGCCAAGGATGATGATTATAATTACCCGATTTTTTTAAATTTTGATAATCACATTATGATGATTGAATTTTCTCACACGATTACTCATGTTGTGGCATGTAATTCTGAGAAAAATCGAAGAGATAGTAATCATTTTGGCAGCTGTCCTACGATAATTTTTTATTTTATCAGCTCAACAAACAGTAGGTCCATTCAGGGGGAGTGAGAGTGAGTCAAAGCGCTACCATAACAGCTGTGGAATTTCCCCTAGAATGCAACCGCTTAGCAGCTCAGTGTGAGTGCTCAGTTATTTCTCGGAGTGGTATTTTTGCTCACTAATTGCCTCAGCGCTCGCCACTGATTGGTGGGAGTTCAAATAATCATTCTAGATTAAGGGTCTTCAGCCCACCAGCTAATTCTTGTGGCCCCTTGACATGGGCGTACCAAGCAAGGGAGGGTGGGGCGGCTGCCCCCTCTAGAAGTAAAAATCGTAAAAGTCTTTAAGCAAAATCAGTACTGAATCATAACGAAAGTATTCAAGAAATTTTCTTAAAATGCATGAAAAAGGATATTTATTAGTATACGATATCATAGAGTAAGTATATTCACTTACTCTATGACGATATGTAACTAAAATAAAACTATTTTTTCAAGGAAATAATCTCAATTATCTCATGACTTGTCTCCTAGACCATGGCTTGCCCCCCCAGCTATGATCCTGGGTACACCCTTGCCCCTTGATGCTTAAGAAAATAATGTATCGTGCGATGCAATCTATCGACAATCTCGTCAAAAATAAACAATGCCAAAAATCGACTTGATTGATTAAACTTTTGCATTATTATTATTATTGCACTTTGAAATTATGTTTTTTATTTTATTGAGGTGGTGGAGCACTGTAGCCCTCAGGACGATGTCAAATTGATTTTTAGGCACTCGCATTAAAAATGGTTGAATACCCCTGCAGTAGATGGGCAATGGTTTGTCGTTAGATGATTTGAAAGCCCCTATGTAGCACCCACGTTCATTCAACTTTTTTCATTCAGAGAGGCAGAGAATATGCTGCGTAAATGTGGCATATTTCATTATAGCAGTCCTCACACTGGGTGAACAAGAGCTCAGAGTACTCACTCCCCCTGAATGCACCCAATATTTAAAAAGAAATATTGGAGAATATTCTTAGGTCCCTTGTCTATAAGGGGTTGTATTACCAGTGATGGGTATTGTATGTCATCATGGTCCCTAGGAATATAGTGAATGACCTTAATACTCTGCCCCTGTGTGGTATTGCTTCTCTTCTTGTCTTCCTTCTTTCTAAATGGTTTTCTAAGAGGCCTTTATCTATTTTTCCATCAATTTTTCTGCCTCTTTTAGTCTTAAGGACCATTTGCTCCTTGCATTTATCAGCCCATGCCCTCTTTGTTATTGTCACCATTGTACTTTAGTTGTGACCTCCTTGTAAGCTTTCCATTTTTATGGCAATCTTTTGTTAGTTCATGCCGTGCTTCTTACTCTAGTCAACTAGTTCCCATTTCCGTTCATCTTTCATGTTCTCCGACAACGTGGGTAACTGTCTGCATATTGTCTGTTAACAAAGGTTTGCAACTACGGTTTTGTGATCCTACCATGTTGGCGAGAGAATAATTTACTTCTTCCATTTGAATAAAAGCGTGTAAATCACACAGCATATAGAAAGAAGTGTCGAGAAGTTCTCCGATGCAACTCAAAGATGGTGAAAAATTTTCCTGGTAGCCTCTCGCTTGCTCTGCGTTGTGCGTCTTCTTTCATTTATAATTTCTGCTCCTTCGATTGATTTAATAGATCCAAAATTCTGCTTTGGCGTAATGTACCCTTTTTTCCCTTTCATTTTCAATAGCATTGATCATTATCAAGAATTATCTGCTAAAATTGTCAGCTTGGTATTTCATTCCTCGTTTGTCAGCTTCTTTATTTTTCCTGTCGCGGTGTCCCGACAGGCATACAGAAAAGAAGGAGAAGTTGTTGTAAGTGGTACGAAAATTCATTCACCCGGATTACTGTATTTTCTTATAAATAAGACGTAAGTACATTAAACTTTAGAGCATAGCCTTCACCGTTTATGTAATCCCACGGAACTACTTCTGATGGCAATATTTATATCGCTATTTTTACTCATAAATTAAGTTTCTTTATGCCCACAAATTGAACCAGCTCAAATCATTTGAACTGCGTCTCATACCTCATTCTACTTAAAGTTAGTATTAGTCTGGTTTTAGCGCTAAACATACTATATGTGGAGGCTCTACCATGACATGTGACCAAGGAAGGAAAGAAGATAAGCAATAAAGTTTTGGAATATCTCGTGAATTGTAGGTATTGCAATCATCTACCCCGTTAATTTTTATTTGTATTAATTTACTTTCATGCGGTTAGGATAATCATGCCTTGCCAACTTGCCCTTTTTATGAACTTCAAGTTCCTATGGTCGTATTTGCGACAGAAGATACCATGCGGTTATAGAGATTTAAGATGGGTTAATGGAACAGGAAATATATAAAATGTTATCGAATCAATTGCGCATATTTATATTTTAAGACTTCAGTGTCTTTTTTGCACCTCCTCTGTGCCGTGCATACATTAACCTTATTAACAGTGTTCAAAATGCATGCTTCCCCCTGGAATTCATTTCTAACTAACATTTCAGCATACTGCCAACAGATGGCGTGTAGTGCCCAAAATTATTCTGAATGTCTTAATGAAGTGCACGCGGTGAATCAAGACTACATACAAAATATATTTGCGGGATAAAGTTGTTCAAATAATTCATATATTGGCGTAATATATTATTTCTGAAAATTTGAATCGGAGAGACACATGTCTTCTTGGGATTATGTGACTCAAATCGTTCTTGTGTCGAAGTAGTTTTGCGTTTCCTCGGTTTCAAATAATCAAAAACAATTCGTGCGAAGCCATCCTGTCGTATGTGATTCAATTTTTTATGCAAACAATGTGGTATACTGGTAATTCTTGCTCAACGAACAGGTAATGATTAATATTCTGTGGTAAATGCTATAAATTTGCCAAAAAAGTGAATTACTCCAAGGCCTCGGTAGCGCAGTAGGCAGCGCGTAAGTCTCATAATCTTAAGGTCGTGAGTTCGATCCTCACCCGGGGCATGTTTTTTACATCCGGAATTCCTCGGCGTTGGTAGATGTTTTCTTTTTACAGATTTCTTATTTTGAAATGAAACGTCTTGGTTCTCTTTCGTGCCTTCTGTTGGACGTTTTCTTCACTTTTTGATTTACTGATCACTTATATTTTCTATCTTCTCCGCTCGTCTACAGCTAATTGTGCACTGGTATTTTCGATATTAAGTTTTTCATATCTGTCAGAATTGTATCATCAATTTGAGGAGGAATTTTTTCCTGAAGTTTTTTCTCGGAGTAAAATATAAAAAAGAGAATTTTCCTCAGGGAATATGCCAAATTATCGTGCATTCATTTGAGAAGTATGTCATGCACGCCGCATTCATCTCATCGGGAAAGAACGGTAAACGTGGCACCGAATTTACGTATAAAATAAATGAAGTGACACCAGGAGGTGGTTGTAAGGGAAGCAAAAACTTTATACTAATGTACACTACTCTCATCTACACGTACGCTAAAAGTGCATGCTTGATTAAAGGATATCAGTTGACTTCTATACCGTCCATGATTGAAAAGTGAATGTAGTTTTTCAAGGAAAATGTATTTGTAATAATTATTTTTCTGTACTTGGCCCTCAGAGCCCCAACCCACTCCTCCACCCCTGGTCTTCCATGGTATATCAATATATAGCGTCTGTATATACTTAGTGTTTGCATTTTCCGCTTTTTGAGATTACTTTAACTCAGGAAATAGAGGTAGAATTAATTTTATCGGATGCCTGAATAAATGAAGTAATAAGTTCAATTGAACTCCTTTTGCATTACGTATTAATGGAAAAATCACATTTTCAACTTAAAACCCTCACCCTTTTCACTGAAATCCCATCAATGATAAGAGTAGAAATTAATGGTTACTATGATTAATAATTAGTGGGTAAATTTACAAGAATGTAACCATTTTTTAACATATCAACACTTCCTTTTCGCAATTTTGTTGAATAAAGGACATTTGAATGAATAAATGTTGCACTTTCGGTAAGTGTGACGTATGTTAAGAAATTGTTAATTCCTATAGTGCCTCGCCTCGAAGATGGATCCGTCATTGGCCCGAAAATTTGCAGCGTATGTGACTTTCTTGTATCTCTTTTATGTGTGTTACGGATCCTGCTACCTCTGACGCCAACTTGTGATCATTGCCAAATGGGTGCTTCGTAGAGTTTAACTATGGGAAACAAATATGCACGGATAGAACAACGTACGCCAGATGTTATTAGTCAGTTATGGATTCCAATTCCAATCATTTTTTCAATTAGTATGTAAAAAAAATTAGCTTCGCTTTCGGTGTAACACCCATGGATCAAAAAGATTGTACCGGCCGATATTTAGCGCAGTTCCATTATAACGGAGCAGTAATGAAACTGTACAAAATTGAACTCAATTTATTTTTAAAATTTCTAGTCTGCATAACAAAAAATTTAAAATTCCATATGCAACATTGTATGGTTGTTAGGATACCATGGTGAGTGTTAATGTTTAAGTTATTATTATTAGTATTATTATTCAAATGGTAGACTTTGTTTACTTAAAATTGATATTTCTGGAAAAGTTCGCCTTCTTATTAGCTATTAATATGTAAACAAATATTAAAAGAATATGAAACAAAGAGCTAGGAACACAAAACATATGACGTTGTCGAGGTGGTGGCGTGGAGGTGGAATCGTGGCCGAAAACTCATGGAAAACTATCGCCTCGACGGGGAATCGGACCACGGATCCACTTTTTGCTAATAAAAAATGTTCACTGCACTGCAGAAACAGTAGGACTGAGTGAATTATAATTGTACAGTGAAATGAAACATGTTGACCTGAATAAATTATGAATATGTCGAGTGTAATTTTGCGAAATTTATTTTTTTCCTCTGTTTTCCATTGATCAATTCCTTTCAATGTGATCAGGTCCCGAGAGTGCATAAAGCTGTAATATTAATCATTTTTATTACTCCATAATATTTACAAACAAAAGGCATAAACGATATATTAGGAGCTCTACCTAACCTAGAAGGCTGTCTTTGGGTTACCATTATTATATATTAATTGCCATCCAAACATTAGTTTAAATTGTGGAAAAATAGCATGTACCAAAGTTAACAGAAATAATATCTTTGACTAAATATGTTGTAATGATTATCAAATTATAATTAACAAAGTATTTCTTCAATTTTAGGGCAAGTAAACAGTCGGTATTTTTAAAGTTTCTAGAAAAATATGGAGATTTACCGCCTTTTTGTACTCAGATGGTATTTTCTGCTTTCTCGTTTCGGGGCTGGGGAGCCGGTTTTCCGGCGTGCGAGTTCCTCGGGAGCGTTCTCGAACTGGGACTTCTGGGTGGAGGACGCGAGAAACCATCTGGCGGTGATATTGCGCATCGGGACGCGGCAGTTGGTCGTTCTATACCAGTGGCGGATCTAGGATAGGGTCAAGGGAATTTAATCTCCCAGCAGTACATCTACGTCTATGTAATACCCTGCGAGATACCTCTAGGGTATTTGGCAGGGGGACTTATGCCTGTTTTAATGCCGCTAATGGGTGCCCGAACAAAATTATTATTTCATTTAGTGTAAATGGGGTATCTGAGGGGGGGAGGGGCTCTAGCCCCGCCTAGCCGCTCTCTGGATCTGTGACTGGATTGTAACATATCAAAAGCGTGTAAAATAGGCCCTAAGTTTAGAGCTGATTTGTATTGAAATTCGTTGAAATAGGTAAATGTATCTGAAAATATAACTAAATACTTTTGTACAAAGTGGCAACCTCCAAAAATTTCGAAAAAGATTTTATCCAATTTGTGTTTCGACTTAATTGGGGGCTGTAGTCCCCCCCCCCCCCCCCTCATATACATCTGCCACTGTCCTATACAAAAGGCGTGTTTACGCTGTCCATTTACCCGCACGAGAATATTTCCCTTATTTTCGTACCAGAGTGAACTAACATTAGCTACATTGGTTTGACCTTGGTGACGAGAGACGATGCAGTGAAGACCTCTCGGTTATGATTGCTAAAATAGATTCGGTGATTTCGGTTCTTCGGTTTTGGCTCTCTCTATCTTTCACGCGTACTCTGCTTACCAATAGCTCATGTTAATAAACCGATGTTAGTAAGGAGGTCCAGCATAAGGTTATGTTAAATATTTTTGAATGAGGGCACCCTTTATTATGATCATGTTAAAATTTATAAGGATAATAACATGTATGGCGGAGTATCACCAGTGGCGTAGCCTGGAATTTCGTAAGGGGGGATCCAAAACCTGGGGGAAAATTTTTTAAAAACACGGTAATGGGTTTTAAACTAATTTTAACACTTTTCATAATCGAAAAAACTTCACTTGTTAAAGAAATATTTTGTAAATATGATGATTTTTCAATATTTCGTTTTCTTTTATGAAGAAAATTATTGAATTTTTATATTTCGGGAGGGGAGGGGGGTCCGGACCCCCCGGACGGCTACGCCTCTGAGTATCACTGCATGCCGTCCTCGCGTATGTTTCATTGAACAATTTTTTTCTTTATTGTTCTCATTTCGTGGCACGTCCCCCACATTATGGTCCCTGCAAAAACTATCGGAGACACTATTAGCTCGCCCGCAAATATAAAATGAACAGAATCTAACATTTTGGAGATTGAGCCTGCTACTATCAATGGGAGACTATAATGGCAGCGTTAGATCTTACTAGTAGGTTAGTTGACTTGTAGTGTAGCCTGCTAACTTATGTCTCCTTTTATGCATGTTTCTTAAGTATTTCTAACAGTGTGTTTTGTATGTTCTTTATCGGCAGATTGCCTTATTGAGTTGTTGGCAAGTTTTGCCTTTGCACGAATGTGGAAGAATAATTTGATAGCACGCGTTACATTTTGAAGACCACATGGTGTGCATGTGGGAGTCCTCATGCATGCTGGTGATCAGTGGTGTCATGGAGAAGGAACGCCGTTTCGGCACTGGTGTACAGAAGACTTAACACTTAAATAACACTTTTATCAATTTTGGTGCCCATACATTTCTAACATATACATTCGTAACAAAACAAAAATTGTAATAAAATGTAAATGATAACTTGTAATAAAAATGCAACACGCTTCCAAAAAAAAGCCCAGGAAAGTTCCTTCCGGCTCCGCTAATTTTCCCATGACGTCACTGCTGGTGATTGATCACCCCCAGCCAAAAAGTCTACATCTCCATCTACATAATACCCTGCGAGTACCTCAAGGGTGTTTGGCAGGGGGTGATCTATCATCAGCATGCAGCATGCAATTGGACTCCCACACGCACACCACACGGTCCAGAAAACTTTATGCATACTAAAAAAAATTATGCTACCACATCCTGTTATAAATAATAATAAAATTCGCAAACATGCATTAAGGTATACCTACGTTACTACACTACAAGTTAAGCTACACTACAAGTCATATAATATATTTATGAGTTCTAATGCTGCCGTTGTAATCTCTTATTGATCGTGGAAAAAAGACATTCTGAATCTGTCTGTTTTAGAGTCTATCTATCTTATTTTCGTTATATTATCAGATATTCCGTAGTATGCTGGCGTTCGTAAGATAAGGTTAACTTTGTTAGAAAAGACACTGCTCTTGAATTTATCTAAAGATAATACCCTGCGAGCCACCTCTCACCTGTTTGGGCTGGGGAAGTCTAGAGGTGGCTCGCTGGGTATTATGTTGATGTTAATAATTGGTCACCCAGTGCCAAACACCCTATAAGTAGCTCTCAGGGTATTATGTAGATGTAGATTATACATCAGAGCATACGAGATTCAACTGCGACGGCGGATTGATGCTCTTGGAAGACATATTGAACATCTCGGGCGAGAAAGAGTTGCTTGTGATATGCTGGTGCGTACTGTTATGGCGAGTCACGTGATATGTTTGATTACTTTGGCGGAGATTATGAGGTGTAACGTGTAAATAAAGCATTTCTGTGTTCATACATCAGTTATCTTCATGCAAGTGTGAGTAATGCGTCCTGCAATTAGTGCCTCCACATTTTTGCTACACCCTTTATGTATTTCTCAGTGACCTAGCTCGTCTTCTCACCGTACAATGATAATTGCTTCATTCTTGAGGCCATCTTCCCACGTGGTTCTTTTCCCTCCCCTACTTCCGCTCAAACAATCACTCCTCCCCCCTCATAAAGTCCCTCCTCCCCAATCACCTTTTCCCCTCCTTTCGTATGCTTGAGTGGCCGCAGCCCGGAAGAGGGGGAAGGGACAGTGGGTAGGGACTACCCCAAAAAACGTATATTCTGCTGCGCAGTTCCTGATGGCGTCGGATAGCCGCCAACGGTGGCCAAAAAGTTTCCACTTTTTTTGGTTGTGACAGTGGCTTAACTATGGGGGGGGGGATGAGAGGATGTATCCCCCCCAAAGCTTCAGAGAAATCAAAAAAATATTTAAAACTCTTGTTTGGTTTTGATAAATAACAACTGCATCTGCTTAAAGCAGAATTTTACATGGCAAAATGATGTAAAATGCATATTCAGACATGTTATTTTTCAAAAATTTTCCTGACCTCCCTGTTTCCTGGGGGTTAACCCCCTAGTTACGACACTGGGTTGTTACACCAGTTCAATCTTGGCAGGATCGTCTGATTTAGCAATCTTAACATCTACATCTTCATAATACCATGCGAGCCACGCACATTTATGGTGTTTGGCAAGAGGTGATCAAATACCAGATTGCAGCATCCAAGAGGATTCCCACATGCACTCCACACGGTCATAAAATATTGCGCATATTAACGTAAATATACGTGCACATTTTATTAAATTTCAAAACTTACATACGGTTAGTAATTTCATGTATTGCAAATCCTTGCAAAATTAGAACAATGGAAAAATAATAACGTGCAATGAGTCGCTCGACGCCATTAATTGTATCATTCGAGACACCGTAGTTATCCCTGATAATACGAGGAAAATAAAAGATTTTAAATCTCTCTGTTTTATAGTCTGTTTCAGGGCTGCCGACTTATAAAACATATTGGGGAATTTTTTAAATGATGAGTTTTAAAGTTTTTTAAGCATTTTAGAAGTCATATGATCTACATTAGAACCATGAAAGCTCGACTCTCGATACCACGACACTCCGGGGGAAATTGACAAGCCTGATCTTTTCCTCCTCTCCATAACGAATTTTGGGGGGGGGGGCTCGGGCCCCCTCAGGTTCCATGGAGCCGGCGCCACTGGTCTGTTTCCTTTGTTTTCTTCTCGTTATCACCTTTACCATGGCACGACGGGAAGATTGGTTTAACACCACTCTTACACTAGCCTTTTCATAGTGACGTTTTTCCTCTCTTTTACATGAGGGTCTCGAAATATCAGGTGAAGCTTTCGGGCACCCCCAAATATAAATCATTGAAGTCCAGGGAAGGAATGAAAGGCAGTAAGCCTCATTGGGAATTGGGGAATGGAGCCCATGAAGGGAGGGGAGGCTGCCATAATGCTTCTAAAGTACTCCATGGAAACCTGCCTTAATCGGTAGCAGGGGCGGTCTGGCCAGGCATGACCACCTAGATACTCATTGTCAGCATCTAGGTGGTCATGGGCCAGGTCTACTTGTCTGCGATCGCGGAGGGCCCCGAACTTAGGGGCCCCCCACAACGCTCCCGTCTATCGTGAAGCGTATATGAAAGGCATAATAAAAACAAAATCATATTGACACGAACCAATTTTTTTGCGCTAGTAAAATTCTGCGTTGTCAGTAATAGGGTAGTTTCCTTCATCTAAGACAACGAAAGGCATTGATTGCGATTCGTTACCCACCATTAGTGTATTCATAATATACTAATTATATGGTTTTAGAAATCCCAGTTTAGACGAATGGCAATGGTCAATTTTATCCTCATTTGAAAAAGGACAGATTGGCGCCCATGCGATGCCACTCCACGTGACGTCACAGGGACCTAGTTTCTATACGAGTAGATAGGAGTTTTACATCGTCTGAGATTAGCAATGTATGCATGAGGCACAGAGTTCAGGGAAACATATCTTAATAATCATCTAATGTAACTCCTTAACGTCGGAAAGTTTTCTTCGTTTGATAAGTTGTTAATAATCCTTATTTAAGCCAAGCGCGCTTGAAATTTTTCACTTTTCATTTAATCGCGGAAAATAGATATCTTCATTTAAAAATCTAAAAGCGTGAAATGCGTACTCCAGGAGTAATAATCTTTCGATTCAGGCAAAAAAAAATAGTAGGAAACCTCCACCCTATTGCTTTTTTTACTACAAACTCAGTGCAAAAATGCTGCATTAAAAATGGGAAAAATTAATGTGTCAGAAGATATAAGAGAACATGATGCTTTTTTCAAAAGGGTTATTCAAAAAGGTTATTTTCATGTTTTTTTTAAGATTTCATTGCAGTTTCAAGGAACAAATTCACTAAATAGATAGTAGAACTATGACAAATGATGATATTTTATTAGCTGTGAAATTCTCATTTTTATGAGTATTTTTGGTTACGAATTTTCTATTTTTTATTAACTTTTATCTAGTTTTTAAGAGACATAATAGCGTCAGAAACCATTTCCGGGTAAGTATGCAATTTCCTAAAAATTTCCGGGGGAGGACCTCCGAATCCTCTGTTAAGGAGAGCCCCATCTTGAGCCCAAGCCTAGGGCTCCAAACCTCTGATCGGTAAAAATAATTGATATTGAACCTTTTGGTTTTTAAGCTATTTATACATTTTTTAGCACAATAGAAAAATGTAATTTCTTAGTTGTAATCATACCGGGGCTAGCCACGGTGATAACTTTACGTGATTCACCCGCAATGCATAAAATGACGCCTCGGTAGCTAAAACACTAAACTATAACACTCGACCGGAGGATCGGGGATCCGGGTTCGAATCACGATGAAGACGAATGATTTTTTTCTCTGTGGATTTTTCGCTGAATGTAATTTCTTATTTGTTTTATCGGATACACTAGAGCATAAATAGATTTTCATTCATTATTTTACTTCTTTAGCCTTTTGTTTATCGCGCATTGAGATTCATGACACACCGTTCCCACGCAGAGAAAGCACAGAAACGAGTGATTACGGGTAATGCTTCTAGCTGGGTTCCCGTGATTTTTTGTCCAATCTCTCATGGATATTCACGGCGCCATTGGATTTCTGGAAAGGGATGAATTATTTCTTTGCCACATTCTTTTCATTTTTCTTTTTATCAGACTCCCTTTTATGGGAAGGTATTCAGCGAGTTGCGTGGCTTGCCAGCGTTTTGTATTTTTATTTTCCACAATGCTCCTTTGTTCTCTATAGCTGACGCGAATGGTGTTTCAACTGTTATCATCTTCCTTAAACTCTTTCTCGCACGAATGTGGTCGAATGCTATTTTTGTTCTGCCTTCGGGACTCCGGAGATACTAGGCTTGTTTTTATTTTGTGTGAACGTGTTTTCATATTCTTCGTGAACCTTTTTTTTTCTCTCTCGTGTTTACGGAGGAAATGAAATATTTTCGGCTCGGCTTCCTGTTGTGGTAACCAGAGAAAGGGATTGCTATCTTTTTTTCGCATTTCCTGTCCTGCTCACACTCCACTGCTTGCCTTGTGTCCTTCGCCTTGATTTCATTACGCAGCCCTCACGGCAGAATACCGTCCCATATCTATGTCTACGTGATCTGGTGCACGCCAGTAAGTGAGAGGCAGGGAATAAAAAAAACGACAAAATAAAATAAAATAGTACCCTCCAACCCGCCTCCAGGATGTTTGGCAGGGGTTGAGCATTTTCCCCGATTATATTGTGAGTTACCTACCTGTTCCATAATTCCAGGTGCTAACTAATAAGGGTAATGAAGAAATAAAACCTTGTAAGGTTCACTATTATTTAATTATGGGCACGACTCGGGTTTCGTAACTTGGTTACATCGTCAGGTGACTGATCTAACATGCATCTTATATTTATACACACCATAGAGGTGTAGGAACCTCTATAATATACATATATACATATATGACAGTGAGGACATCTATCGGAAAGGGAAAGGACTGGTTGAGAGGGCGACCCTCGTCGCAAATCAAGGCTGTCCCTGCCCCCTCACCCATTCCATTCCGTACTTAACCCGCACCCCCGCCCTCTCAACCAGTCCTTTAACTTTCCGATAGATGTCCTCACTGTCATGTTTGTGTATCGTGTGTATAAATATAAGATGCATGTTAGATCAGTCACCTGACGATTTAACCAAGTTACGAAACCTGGGTCTTGCCCATAATTAAATGAAAGTGAACCTTACAAAGTTTTATTTCTTTATTTCCAATATGGAGAGGTTTAACAAAGTAAAGCCTGAAGTTATCAGTCATATTAAGGATATGCTCTCTCCTAGTATGACGCATTCATTATGATCTACATTCTGGCCTACATGCGTTCAGTGGCGGATATATAGGGGGGCTAAGGAGGCCCCCCTTTCGTATCCAGATTAAATTACGCTAGATAAAATGATATTTTCTTCCGACCCTCACTACTGTTGGAATTTTAACCCCCACTTAGCTCCCTTATCCTGGATCTGCCACTGCCTCCGTTCCTCATCTAAGGTCGTGTAAAAAATTCTGCGGTAGTGTTATTATTATTAAACTTTTACCGATTAAGGTAGGTTTCCACGGGGTACGTCTCCCCTCCCTTCCTGGACTTCTCTCTTTAATTCACAATGAGGCCTTCTCCTTTTCAAGGTATCAAAAAAATCCAATTCTCTGCCTTCATCTCCATCGTTTACCCAGCATTAAACCCTCTAATAATAAACTCTCTAATAATGTTTCCAATATACCTACCTAGCTCAGTACCCGCTCCATCCATAGGCGGATTTGTGGGGAGGGGGGGGGACGAGGGCAAGTGCCCCCCCGCCAGACGCTTAAAAAATAGACAAGATTTTTAATGCGGTTATCATTATGTTCGTTTTATATTATGCGTTACGGAGTCTCAATCATTTAATTTAATAATAATAACTGTCATATCAAAATAAAGAATATTTTACACAGTATTTGTTGTATTTTGTTTTAAATCTCAAATATGAGAAGACTGGTCAGACCCTTATGCCTCCCCCAGAAAAAATCCTGGTTCCACCTCTATATCCATCCTTTTGTCTTTTCTCTAACTCACCTAAAAGCTGCCTCTTCTCACCCACCATGCCCAGCACTTCGTCGTTCCTCCTTCTGTCCGTCCACTTCACTTCTTCCATCATTCTACATATGTCTCCAAGTCTTCTCTCGTCCTCCTTCCTTCTGAGTGTCGAAATTTCCACACCGTAAAGCGCTACACTCCAGATCAGGCTCTTCACCAGCCTTTTCTTAAAACTCATACGAAACAATCCCTCATAAACTCCTTCCTGTTCATAAACGCCTCCTTCATGGGCAGCACATAATAGGAAAACCGATACAGCAGTAAGGACGTCAGAAAAAGAATTGCGTTGGCAAAGGAGTCGTTCATGAACAGGAAGGTGCTCAAGAGAGGATCAATGGCGTAACAAGTTATGTGTTTCGGGGGGATGAATCGTGACAATAGAAATCCGTGGAAATCTACCTCAACCGGTAGAAAGCTTTCGTAACAACAAAAATTTCACGCAATAAATTACATAAGGCGCTGAATGGTTGAGGCCTCTACCTTGTAGAATTCCATGTTCGGTTAAGAAAATAAATAGACAAAATAAATGGATAACTGAAAGAAATGGCCGGCCTCGGTAGCGGCAGGGTAAAGTCCTGGCCTGCCAAAACAAAAGTCGTAGGTTCTAGTTCTGCCTACATAGGTGGCTACTATTCAGGCAGGGCATGGATTTTTGTGGTCGTCCCGCGTTATCAAACGTTAAAGGCCTTAAAGGTGCTGTTTTTTTCCGGGGCGGCGAAGATGAAATATAGTAAATGGAAGAATAAACGAATCACAGAATCACAATTTCGATTTTCTTGCCGCGAACTTCTCTGATGCCTCGTTCACATTACGATTGTCCGAGCGATCGTCCTAACGATAGTTGGCCGAACTAGCCCTGTGAATGCATGTCCTGACAATAGTTCACGTAGGTCCGAACGTTGCCACTTTACGATGCTTATACCCCGTTTACACTACGATCGTATCGACGTTGATCCGTACGCGCGTAACCTCAAAACGCCGTGTAAACGCGCAGAGTTACCATCGTAGGCCTTAGTACCTAACACTGCCGAACTTACCATGGTTAGCGCTACTGCGCCAAGAAAAAAGAGTTAGGAAATGAAGATCTATGCATATGCAATTCTTTCGCGCCGTTGCAATCTTGATACGATAGTTGATGTTTCATAAATAACTCTGATATATCAAAGATATATGGCGACGATTGAGGACATTATTGAGCAGGTAATGAAAGGACGTAATGGGAAAGTTTTTTCTGATGTTCTATTTAGCAAATGATATCGGATATTCTATGCTATACCAGTTTTGTGTATTTCTTTATTTACAGGTTAACCCATAACCATGATTCCTGATATTATACCTCACAGATGATGGAAAATAACGAACATACACAAAATATTCACCAATTAAAATCGTTGTGTAGAGGATTTCACGATAAAATTCGCCACAAATAACTATAACATTTAGATGAATACATGGAGAAATCAATACTTGTGCCGAATTAAGCCGAAATCTAAGTCTTTTCTTGTTAAATATTTAGGGCAATATGTACTGTCTTTAATGCGTGAATATTCTTAAATTTCGTGACATATTTTCTCAAAGAATCTAGATTCTTAAAGGATTCACGGACTGTTATGACTAGTTTTAGTTATGCCTTATGCCCCGTTCACATTACCATCTTTCTTAACCAGCGTAAGATGACGTCAGAACCAACGCGCGTTCACACTCAACCATGGTTAGACCCTGGCGACATCTGATGAGTGGTAGAGTAATTCCAAGTGAAAAATGAATTGACAAGAGCGAATAACTTGTTGGAAGGAAATATAGAATGTGCAGGGAAAAGTTCTTGTGTTAATTGCAATGATATAAATGATGAATTCAAACATATGTGCATATTATGAGCTGCTTATGAATTAAAAATTGCATTCCAGCGTCGACAATCATTGTTCCTTGCTACGTAGAAGGTAATTCAAATGTGTTCGTCCAACTAATCATTTCATCCATAGTGTGGCTTGCATTCTTCTACTGCTCTATTTAATACGAATGAAAGCGAATATTACTGATAATTAGGTTGATATCAACAACATATACTACTACTTGCCCTTGATTCGGATGTGTCGACAAATCATTGATGTAGGTGAAGAAAATCGAGGACCTAACCTTGAGACTCGAGCCTCAATTTGAGACACTTGTGATTTGGGATGGAGATACACCTTTCGCTGCATTACATACTTAGCTATTATTGTTTTCTGACTTTGACAAAGGACATGATCCACTCTAATGCTATACCGTAAATTAAAACTCTTTTACCTCTTCTTCAAATGTGGACGAATAACTTGCAGAAATGTGACGATTGTTGAAATTTAACTTATGAAATAAGAGAGAGAACGTGGTAATTTTTGCGATATGTGGTATCACCCGACGTTTATAAATTTATTTTCTATCGTTACATCTGACTAGCCGTTAGCCTGATACTTTATATTGATATGGGAAGAACTTTTGTTCAAGGATGAACATAAGTGATCTTTTTCAAACTGGGACAAAGAACTCTTACCAAAACATTAAAATCATTGTGACCTTCGGATTTTTATTATGGTAGTATCGCACATTTTACTTAATTCTAGCATAATATTAATATAGATTATTCAATCTGTCCGTAACAATTCAATACGAGCTAATAGCTAATTCACTACGAACTATAAAGTATATCGCATAACTTAAATCAGGTTTAAAATCTCATACTATACAACACATTACGGAATGAATCAATAGCACTTTCCTTTGAATTAATTCTGACGAATATAATTCAACAATAACGGCCGTCTCCTCTTCGAAACTTTATTTTCTGTTTTCTTTCCTCCTATCCCACTTCGTTGCTGCTTCGCCTTCTTCTTTTTCTAACCAGCTTTTAACCAACTTGCGTTCACACACGCATGAACTACCGCCAACCATGGTCGGAAAACGGTGGTCAGAATCCCAACCACGGTTAACGGGAACTTGCGTTCACACCTCGTTTTGTAACCATGGTCGGGGCTAACCGGCGTAAAAAGGACGTAGTGTGAACGGGGCATTATCATTCTGGATGAGGTTGACGACATAATATGAGTTGAAGACATAATTTGCTCAATGGTAATTAAAATCAAGCAGGTGAGGATTTGTATAGTTATGACGGGATCCATTAAAATTTACTTATAAAGGAGATAGGAACAACCTAAATAGGAATTGATAATTTTCTAGAGGAAGAGGGCATTGTTGGAGGATCGTGTGTGGTGCAAGGGCTTTCAAATTGACAAGGGATTAAAGATATGAAGTGTTATAATCAGACAGAGACATTCCTAAATCGTAATCATTTAATTTGAGAAATTTATTTTGGACAAGTTCAAGCCGGATTGAGTCGATATTATAATAATGTGACCAATTAACAATATATTCTAATTTGGAACGTAACAAAGCGATATATCTACTGTCCTCATCGCATGAATATTGTTAAATTTTGGACAGATTCTCATAATGAATCCTACATTCTTTAAATTTTTACCAACAGTTCGGTCTAGCTTTAGTTTTAGCACATGAAAACATTAATATTCTTTTGCTTCTTAATTTCCAGGATTTTAATTTTCTCACGCAGTCACGTCGTCAGTTGTTATCTGACACAAATCCACAACGAGGGCAGCACTGAGTTACGATGGTAACTTTTAGACGTGTTAACGTGCCGTAGTTCCGATCAACGTCGATGGGATCGTAGTGTAAACAGGGTATTAGGCGCTGCGAGACCGGAAAAGGAAGCAACAAGAGAAAGACGAAAAGCTCGTGAAGCTCTATTTTTTTCATGGATTTGTCCTAGGAAGGAAGAATATGAGCGGAAGAAAAATTATTCGGTAAATACACGCTGAATACAGCAATATCTTGTCCCTGCATACCTCAACAGCTTCACAAATGAAAAAACGACTTCGTTTTCTTCCACTAATTTATTTTGACGGTACTGTAGTGGAAGAAATTAAATAGAAGATAAAAGAAGATAAATTAGTGGAAGAAAACGAAGTCGTTTTTTCATTTGTGAACTTCAACTTTCACAAAGTTGAGCCTGACACCATTGAACCTCAACAGCTAACCGTCAATTTCCCGTTCAATTTAGATGTCAGCACTAGAGGGCAGCACAAGTTTTAACAATCTCGATAGTTTCGACAATCGCTGGAACAATCGTGATATGAATGAGGCATGACGGTTCCCATCATTTTCGAAAACTCGACTTCTTCGATACTCACCATCCTCTCGTAAACAAGCGACTCTGCAAAAAAAACTGCACCCTCCCCTTCTCCTACCGACCGACCGCCATTTCTCCTTCAAAGTCCCTCTTCTGAAGGCCAAGGTCAGACCGTCCTCATCTTCAATATCCCCCCCAACCTCACTCTCTCCCTACACCCTGCGAGTCCTTCCGTGTTTTGCGCGACGTAGCGTTTCCCAAGGCCATGGCCGTAAAAAAACGCGTAGCAGCCGACGCTATATACCGCCGCCGTGTTCCGACTACGAGGGGGTGGATGCGGGTTATAGGAACGCCCCCTTCTGAGAATGCAACGTGAAATACGAAGCCTCGGTAAGGAAAGAGTTGGGAAGAGTTTTCCTTTGTAGCCGTCTGGCGAAAATCTCTTGGGAGCATGCAGTAGCGTGGCCAGGGATCGACCCTCAGGGGGCACGTGCCCCCCCGTAAATTTTAGCAGAAATATATTAACCTATGAAACAAAATTACTCCACCAAGGCTTTAACAGCATGTGGTATTATAATTTGTTATTATGCGTAACGCTTTTTTTGGGCCGTGTGGTGTGCATGTGGGAATCCAATTGAATAATACATGCTGGTGATTGATCATCCCCTTCCAAACACCCTAGAGGTGGCTCCCAGGGTATTACGTAGATATGTTTTAGCAAAACAGCTTCCCTACTACCCTTCAACTGTGTTATTTTGAGTGATAAAATAGCATAAAAAGTGATTTCATAAAATGTGAGATAAAAGTGTTCATATTTTTCCCAGAGGTAGGTTCCACAAATTCCCATGAAAATATAATTTTGTACTCGAATCGTTAGATTTCCATTGGCTATAATAAAATTCAATACCAGTATAAGTCCAGGTAAACGGCTAGTTCAGACTCATAAAATTTTATTTTCAGCTGAGCTGGTTGTAGAACGTAACTGTGATTATAGATAATGATATTTCCCCAGGAAAAGATTCTTGAGACGCAACTCCGCGATGCCTACCGATGAAGTACGAAAAAAAGGTTTAGAGTGTGCGTTGCATAGTTTATTTTAATTTATCGACGAGTTATGATCAAAAATTTTACCAAATGATAAGTATTGACCATAATGGGATAGTCAATATTTTGGTCAAAGTAGGCGTGGCTAATCCCACCCAAGGTCCTCCATTCGTACCACACTTCGCTCTACGCTCGGAACCAGTGGTGCCCTCTCAAGTATATTCCAAGTTCCTTGGGAGGCACACCACCTACATTTATTTAAACGTGTTATTTTTAGTACTCTATATTTTTATAACGATTTAATGATATTGCGGGGAATCAATTACATGCTGCTGATTGATCATCCCATTCCAAACAACCCAGAAATAGCTCGCAGTGCTTTATGAAGATATAGAAATGAACCGTTTGACCTCATGGATAACAAAAGCAGATAGCGGCGTGGAGCAAGCTCGCAGCTAGGAATTAAGGCTGGGGGTTTTAGGTGCAACTAATTCTAGGGGGTATGGAATAGGGGAGGTGCGGGTGCCCTCCCCCACAAATTTATTTTGATAAATTGTTCAAAACGGTGAATTTTACGGCTATCTGAGGGATATTTTATTAATCCTTACACTATACTATGATCAATATTTATCCAATTAAGTAAAATGGATTAAATTTTGAAATTTCTCTGAGTTCTGGGGGGGTTTATCCGTTAACCCCACCCCTCGCTGCGCCACCGGTGTGAAGTGTACTGTTGGTTATTGGTTGGTTGGTTAACCTTTTGATTATTTCTTACATGAAAACGGACTTTTTAACTGTATGAGAGATGTAGGATGGAAGAAATGGGAGTAAACGCGAATAATGAAAATTTAGGAGTTTCCCTTGAAGTTCCGAAAACAAAGAAATGTCTCCAGCCGTCAGCCGTGCCAGTGACCAGGATCTGAGCCTGGGTTGATTACGGCCTCAACTCAATTACTTTTATAATTACTTTGCGATCACGACTATTTCGACGTAGCTTTCAGAACGGTCGTAATCCAGTGATCAATCACTACCACGAACGACGTGAATGAATGAAGTCACAGAATACCCTACCTTTCTCCTTCAACCTCAAGAGTACGAATGACCATGGAGTAAGTATATTCTTACTATATACTTAGTATGACCTAGAAGGCCTACAGCTGCTACGCAATGACCGAAATCTGAGACCAGCCAGCATTGAGAGCAACAACTTCACCATGCCATTGCTAAAAGTTAAAGAGATTATAATATTATACCTTTGGTGCATTAGATGTTATGAAAACCCTAAAACTTCCTCTTCTTCCTCGGTAATAAATATATGAAATTAAATTTTGTTAAATTAACATTTCAAAAGGAATTAAATTTCATTTTAATTTTAATTCGTTTTAATTTTCTGTTGCAACATAACAATTTCATTTTCAAAATAAAATAAATTTCAAATGTAATAAAAACGTATGCACTAACGTTAGTGGTAGTTCAGCTCCAGCAGGGACTACGTGATTTGGGGTTACGTTATTTCAATATTGGTCGTGTGCGCAGAGGCCTAAAATCGTCCTTGCTTACATTTACTATGACTGACAGTGAGCCTAACACCCAACAGGTTGTTTTGAGTAGCTGAGGATAGAGTTCACTCTAGACTTAGGCACAGAAACGTTAGTGGCACGCATCCAGGGTAGGGTGGCCATGTATGAAATGTAATTAGTGTGTCCTGCAACAAGTATAATGTAAAACAATATTTACCCTTAATTTTCTGGTTACGGTATCCATATTGCAGCATGAAAAAGTGATCTAAAAAATTTCCAGAAGTGTAAGACTCGAGTTTCTTTTTGCCCACACAAGACAGGAGGTGCGTGTGTGTAAATCTTGGTAACTATAGTATAACTGCATGACTAACTTGATAACTTTAATAAATTGGAAACTATGTATTAACTATAATATAAGTATTGATAACTATGATAATAATTCAATCCTTATATTTTAAACGCAACAAATTTTAGGGCTATCTGAGCAGACCAATGCTATATTCTCATGTAATTAAAGTGATATGAATTCAATTTCAGCATACAATTGCTAAAAAGTAAAACAAAATCGAAAAATGAGCCTCCTATTAATTTTTTCGTGTTTTTTTTGCGTAGTGACCATTATATCGGATTTTTAAATTACACAGATCGAGATTTTATGCGTGCTTAGACAATTATCGCCTCAAAACGTATTATCGTATCGCCTGTATTAAAGGGCTAGTTAACAAATGCGATTTGCATAAGTTCAACAGATTCAGGCGTTATATGGTGGAAATTCGACATATTTAAATAAAAGCTGGTAGCATTTTTCCACAATATTTTAATGCGCACGACGCACAGTGGGGCCAAACCCCACTTTAGATGGACAAAAGTCAAAATTTTTAATATATATATATTATAGAGACCGCTTTGATGAAATCCAATATTAAGTTTTCAATATTTTCGATTTTTTAATTTTTTTCAATTTTATTACTTTTAGAATTTGAAAAGTAACTTGGTTAGTTGTAAAAATAGATTATATATAAAAATTTGAAATAATAAAAAAAAAGTTCATGTTAATAATTCTAGTGGTCAGAAAAAATCTGATATAAAATTTGCAAAATTATTTTAGCAATAACTTTGAAAAAACCTTCATGCTTACTAGAAAAATAAAGATTTGCTCTTCAGTTTGCATGTACCATTTTCAAATACACAAAGAATGAAAATACTGCATTTAAGAGGTAGTTTTAACTTTCAAAAATAAAATACAATAGAATATGGTTTATTGCGCGTAGAGAGTGAAAAAGTAGTAAATTGGCATTCCGGAATCGAATAAGTACACCTCAGTTGAGCGGAAATAACCTTTTCGAGCACTTCATTCACGACAGGTTGGGAGCCTCGGGAATGGCCTCTACATTTCAAAAATCTCAGCCCTTGTGTAGAAAACTTCACCGTTCAAACCTACGGCACGGCTTACAATTCCATTCATAGCAGGAGTGTCAGAATGCATTGCTAGGATACTAAGGAAGCATGACGTGGTCACAAGATTCAATTGCGTGACCAAGATACAAAACATTGTACCTGGACCAAAAGATCGTATCCCGCAGGCACTATGCGAAGGCGTGTACACAGTGCCATGCTCCTGCGGAAAGTCATATGTTGGCGAAACATGCCGAGGAATGGCGACAAGGATGAAGGAGCATGTGAGAGCTACCAATAAAAAACAACTGCACTTGTCAGCCATTGCAGAGCATGTTTGGAGTGAGGCCGGCCATAACATTGAATTCGAAAAAGCGAAGATAGTGGCAAAAGAGAGTCGCTACTACCCAAGGCAAATCAGGGAAGCAATTGAAATTTACAAAAGACAAAATATTAACAGGGACAACGGCTACCCAATCAGCAACGTTTGGAAGAGAGTTCTGACCAATCAGCGCACAGGAGGAGATCGGTCAGTGCTATATAAGACGGCAAAAAATGAAAACTTCTCACCTTCGACCTGAATACGGAAGCAGGATGGCTTCCGAAACTGTTGTCAACCAAAAACGACAGACGCGGCTGAAGAACCCGGAAATTAGCAGTCAACTTCACCGTTTGTATCCATGAGTAGACAAAATATGTAATGCATGTAAATTTCATTTTTTGAAAAATACTAATATCCTAATGGACACTGTTTATATTATAATTTACCCGTTGGTATGCGGCCATTGCGGCCGGATGGATTCCCTTTCGGCTTGTCATGCATAGCTAATCTTTTATCATAAAACTCTTTTTGCAACTCGATGGCAGTTGATTTCTTTTACATTATTTAGCTCATTCTTCAATTAATAATATATCCAAAAATCACGTTACGATTCCGTCCGATTATATAACTTTTCTCTAATTAAATAAAACTTTTCATCGTGAAAAATCAACGACGTTCCATTCATGATAATTAATTTCTCCACGGCTATTTTCTCCAAAATATAAATAGTAAAAGCAAATTTATATTTTCAATACTTATTCCAATTGATTGAAAGTTAAAAAAATAAAATCAAAGGGACCAGTGTACTGTAATCATAGTTTAAAATCGACCGTCCATTTAGGCGTCTGCGACTCCGGGACCAGTGCTTCGCTTTTCTCTCACTTCGACACTTATTTCTACGCGAAGGTGCACACATACCAATCCGTGAAGTGGGCTTTGGCCCCACTGTGCGACGCGTTTCGACTCGCAAAGCAATCTTCTGGTACAAGACAAAAAATAGCACGGAAAGCTTTTATTTGAGCCCGTCACGAGGTCTATTTAGCACAAGTAGTTTAGAAAAAAAAATAAAATCCGATGTTCCAAGGGTGACGAAGCGGAATTATTCCATATTGAAATAAACACTAGCAATTTTCCACGATTGTAAAATGTATTCCCGACCTAGGTCTCGATTTTACTGCATGACCTTCAAGAACGACCCATTATTTACCTTGAAGATGATGTAGTGATATCGAAACATAGGTCGAGATGAAATTCTATAATCGCGGAAAATTGTTAGTATTTATTTCAATATAGTTGATAACACGTCGTTTCTCGGACCAACTTCATTGACTTAGCCGTAAATATTGAGTTTGGCACACCATTTGCCTCAACGACATGTACATCCCCTCAAGATGTATCGGCGTGAAAAAAGGCGATGAAATTCGCTTCACCAAATTGGCGAATGAGCGTTGATGAAGCAATTTTCGCTCCGCAGACGGGAAAATTCACCTCCCGGGAATTGGTTTGATTGGCATTACGCAAGCCTCCACAGCCGGAAACCGGCCATTTTGAAGCAATTCCCCCAGTTTATGTGATCCAGGAATGTTGAGGGTCACCTTGCCTGAGGAATGGTCGCATACCGTATTTTATCGGCGTAAGACATCCAGGTAGGTACTTTTTTTAAAGGAGGCTGCTTTACGAAATGAAATATTTGAATTATTACGCGAAATGAGCCTTTATTTCATTTTTTTCATGTTTTTAATGTGTATACATCTACATAATACCCTGCGAGCCACCTCTAGGGTGTTTGGCAGGGGGTGATTAATCACCAGCATGCAGCATGCATTTGGACTCCCACATGCACACCACAATGAGCTTTATATCAGTTGAGTATAATGAGCATTATATCAGTTGCGAGTGACTCCGTTAAGTTATCACCGTGTCTAGCTCCGGTATACTTAAATTTGAATTTTTACTTAAAATTTAACAGCCAGGCCTTCGATTTGTGTTCTATCGGTTACGGTTAGTAAAATCAATATCTTCAGACCAAATTTCCTGACAACAACTTACTTTTTATCTTATGCAGGGTGTTTTAGGAGGAATTTGCAATACTTGAGGAGGTGGTAGCGGAGAAAAAATTAAGCAGTTTTTGTCCATAAACAAGGGGTCGCAAATCCTTAGTTACTGAGCTATGGCAACACAAATATTTTTAATGCACTTTAAAGTTAATTTGAAAACAGTTTCATGCCTTTTTGACGTTTTGCTTAATACTCTGGATATTTAAGGACATTGCATAATTAAGGTTGGATGAAAATATGTATGCGATTATAATTTTCTGAAACAATGAATCTGAAAACGGGAGAGATTGAGCTTTCGTATTGTTTATACTCACTCAAAGCTTTAGTTTAATTAAGCTAAAAGAGATAAACATCACAATATCAAAAAAATAGGATATCACAACACAAATCAACAGTAAAAGGTGGTATAACACTGTGTGCTCTTGCTAGCCACAGCATAAGCAATGGCCATGTTTTTGATTTTGACAACGCCGAAATTTTAGATCATGAGATTATATTGAAAAAAAGACTTTTCAAAGAAATGGTTTACATATCAAAAGCAAAAAACAGTTGTAATAAAAAAACAGACTTTGATAACCTCAGTAAAATTTATTTTTATTTAATCTATCAAAATTAATGGTAACTAGGTGTGGCAATACCTTAGTAACACAACATCAATAAATATGTACAAAGTTAAGAGGTATGTCAAAATTTTTTGTGTATTCTATTCTGTTCTTATTATATTACTATATAAAAAAAGCGATCTTAACATTTTTATGTAAAAATATTGTATATCGTTGTCATCTTTATACTTTATATTGTTCATGTTTTCTCTTTCATAGCCCTGAGGATGATTTTAAATAAATCGAAACCTTGGCTATAACTTGGTTTACATTAGCCTATACTCCATGAAATATCATAAAAAGTTATTAAACAAGGTCAATAATAGAAGAGGAAAAGTAATAATAATGCTCAAAGAGATAGTATTTTCGCACCTAAGCAAAATAAAGGGTTACTATGAAGTTTTTTTACAATAATACAATAAAAAATTAAACACTTATTGTTAGTTTTAAATTCATGAAATATTGTTGTCCAAAATACAAATTCAATGTAAGTAATGTAATTAATATATTGAATTCATAAAAAATCAATACATGCTTAATTTGATGGAGGTCAGGAAAAGTAACCATTTAATAATAGATTCAGTGGCGTAGCGAAGAATATGCTTTGAGGGGGGATGGGATGGCGAACCCCCCCCCCACCAGGCAACTTTTTCGGGAAAATAAAAAAAATGGCATGCCTGGATATACACTAAATACAGTTTACGTCGTTTTGGCACTAAAAATCTAACGTCAAGCAGGTGCAGTTAGGTACTAAAGTTCAAGACTAGACAATAGTTTTAAATAACTTTTTTATTTCTTAGAGGCTTTGGGGGGGGGGGGGGAAATCTATCCCCTCATCCCCCCACAGTTACGCCTCTTGAGTTTCATACATAAACAGAATATAGGGTTACGACAATTTTTTTACAATAATGTAAAAAAACTAAGTCGGAAATTCATGTTGATGTCCAAGATACAAATTTAATGTAAGTAATTTAATAAATGTATTAAAATTGTATAAATCAATACATTCTTAATTTACTAGAGGTCAGGAAAAGGACTCTTTTTATTATAGTGAAATTATTTTTTTTTTCGATTACCTTTTGAGTGGTGCCACTTGCCCGTAGACGTATTTGGCTGTTAACCACGAGCACTCCTGCTGGTTGCTAGGACTCCTTCCTTCACTTGTTTCTCTGGGAAAAGGTAAACGGAATGGCGTCAGTCCACCAAGGAATTTTTCACGATTTAAAGGGATCTAAAAATTCCATTTCCGACGGGAATGGAACGGAGGTTGGTGGACTCCCGCAGATATATTTATTTTCGCTGGGCTCTCCTGAAAAAGACCGGCGCTCCACGCGTAGGTGTAGCTTGCACGAGGGATTGAAGTCGCTGCGGCATGCTCTCCTAATATACCTTGGATTCTTGATGGCAATGATGCACAGCTGTGGCTGAACAAATTTCCGGTGGAATATTGAGGAGATTTTTTTGCTCCACTAAGTATTCGTTCAAAGCTACGATTCAGATTTATAAAAAAGTTTGTCACGTGTTTTTTAAATGAAAATTTTTGTCCTAAATATTGATGAAAGGTCTGAAGGGAAGTGAAATGTATTGATCCTAAAAAAATTGTTACATGCAGTTTCACTTGAAAGTCATTTACTTAAATACGTATGCTTCCCTAAAAATCTACCTTATTCCGAGCGATTATTAATAGAAATTGTTAAATGCTTGGAGAATGAACTGTGATATCTTCTGTGATAACGGAGATGCTTTCGGTGCGCGATGAAATTCTTCATTTTCGGTTACTACCGCATCGGTTGCTGTGGCGAAGACAACAGTTTCGCTGGCAATATTTCCAGTGTCTTCAGGTCGAACATGAAATGATAGCTATAATAAGAGCCAGACAAAAATACTTTTTAGCGTAACCGGTCACATCAATAAATAAATTTGCTCTCATAAACTTGCCTTCGACTATCCTTTCATCTACATATAAGTACTACCCCGAAAGCCACCTAAATAGGCGTGTGGCAGGGGTGTTAGGACACCAGCCATAAAAATAATAAAAAACAAATACTCGAACACAATTACTAGATACTAGTATTTATTGAGATCCTTTATGATTCGGGGGGAAAACCAATTCCCATACCTATCCGTTCGGCAGAATATATAGGTATGTTAATTTATCGCTTCTGGTGGACGTGGAAATATGATGTTCTCTCTGTCGCTCTGAAAGATATCCATTCTCAATTGTTCAAGCAATCTAAGACTAGCGCACAGCCTCCGAGTCTCTAACGGCTCCCAGCCTAATATAACATCTAGCTAACGCTGCATGTACGGCCTTAGCAGTTTTTGACGAATCGCGAAGCTTTCCTTCGTATGTTATCCAGTTCACGGATTGTGTCTTTCCGCACCACATTCCATACGCTCGCTCCATATTCAAGGTGTGGTCAGACGAGTACGAAACATCACCTTTCTCTTACTTTCTCATCCGAAAACGTTCCCACAATACGCCTGACAATCCTATCTACCTAAGGCCTCTGCCGCAAATATTCTTTATATGTGCTCCCCACGTTAGGTTCGAAGTCATCCTTACTCCTTTCGGCACAATGATGAAGGGGCTCCATCATGTTTCGCGAGACACTATTGAATTCTCTTTTCCTATTTTTAACTAAGTTATCGGAGATTAGCTCTTAAGTTAATCAGTGTTTTGACACTACGCAGCTAAAGACGTCAAGATCAACTTTTTTTGAGTTGTATTTGATATGTCTCTTGTTTATTTTTTACTCCAATAGTGACACATAAAATACCGCGAGCACAACACCCGACAATCTGAAAATTATTTGTACGTCAACTGTACGCTGATAATTTGATGTACTTGATTTGGAAAAAATGGTGATCGCTTTTTTCTATTAGTGCGAAAAGTGCTAAATGACCAACATACGTGACCAGAATATGCAGATATTATATTAATGCTAGTTATTTGTTATATTTTACTTATACTGCATACCCATAAGCACCTCAGGAATCATTATCTATCACAGATCCATCATTGGTTATACGTTAACTTACATTGATAATTGAGCAATTTCTATCGCTTAAGTTTTTATAATGTGAAATTGTTGTTTTATAATGAAAAAGTTGTTATAATGTAGAACGTATGATCAATCATACAAAAATTTATTTTGTTTGAAAACCCATATTTCTACAATGTGGAAGTCTCTCAAATTGGTCAAAGCGCCAATGGAACTAGCCCTCTTTCGGATTATAATGGAGGCGGTGTTACCGCTAGACGAGGCGAGACACGAGCCAGTCTCGTCTTGATCTCGGTTTCTGAACTTGAGCATTGTCTCTATATAATCTCGTCTCGTGGAAACCCTGTCTGGGGACGAGACTCTGGCGTCCATCTCGAGTCTCGTTTCCGCCGTTTACTTCAGTGATTGTTGTATCTGTTGGTACACTCGAAATATTAATGAAACGGGCGTGATGGGAGCTTCCCCCGCTCTTTTCAATGCAGGTCCACAAGGGAATAGGCGCGTTTCTAATTTTAAAATGTAGAAAAAAGGGCAGGGTCTTATGTACAAATTTAATTGGAATGTTCATGTACAAATTGAGGTCAGAGGACCTCTTTAAACACAACATTGGAAGTAATTACACTATCCTCTGTTAAACGCACATGATGACTCATACTTACGTATCAACAGGAGATATGAATGTGGAATCAGCCGCATTTTGATAAAAGTTATTTAAAGAATGCGAGGTATTGTTGCAAATGAACAAATGTATCAGTTTGTGCGCCGTTAACGTCAGGAATATTTACTATTTTTTATTATTAATTAAAAACCAATTTTAGGAAACAAAAGCAATTTTTAGGAAGTAAGATATGCCGTCGCATGTCCTCTGATAAATTCTGTGCATTTTGGTAGCTCATTTGTCGAGTTTGGTTGCGTATAAGTTGAGAAAGAGGTATCTATACAGTAGAAATAATATAGAAGATTGAAGATTGATGAATACTCAGGGTTACCGTAAAAGAATGGTGCGGTTGTAGTAACTCATAGGAAGATAGTAGGGATAGAATTGCAGAAGATTTTCAGAGGCTGCCCGATCCCTGCTTGAGTGCCTTGAGGAGGGCACTTCATTTGCAGCACTCCGTCCGTCAGATGGGACGCTATTTTGATTGACCGTGGTTCACACCCACAAAAAAGGCTTCGTTATTCTTTTGAAACGTTATAAATATGGTGTATATCGACATCGGACCTTACTTTTTTGAATCACCAGCCACTCATCTCATGGCTGTTATCCTCTTTAATGTGATTTCAGGGTGTGCTTATCAGCCTTCTCCGAAAAATAGAACTTTTTGCTGCAAAGAGAGATTGTGAGATGGAACCAATATTTGATTTCATAATTTGGCAATCTCACAAATCCAGCGTGTTCCATTGTCTGATGAATAAGGAAGTTAGATAAGAAAAGACAATCGTCTGACTGATGTGTGACCAAAAGATTTCCGTGTTTTCTTCGAAACGAACCAGACGGCATGATGGTCTGGTTATAACATTTTTTATCCCTAAACGTACGGGTGACTGTTTGATCGATCGAAATGTAAGAGATAAAAGATTGTGTAAATCCATGAGACTGGATTTTGAGCAGCTGATGAAACTTCTGCTAGTATTTACCAATTAAATTCTTGTCAGGCATGTAGAAAAAATTTAATTCAAAAACCCACAGTGTATTCGCACTAAAATAAAAGAAACCAAGGCACTCTTAAGGTCGCACTCTTAACTGCTACAGAGGAATGACTACACGTTCAAAACTTAAGATAGAAGATAAACTGTTGCGTAAATCCATGAGACTGGATTTTGAGTAGCTGACGTAACTTCCATCTGTAGTTACCAATAAACCGACACGTGTTACCACTGCTATTTTGCTACTAAACCTGTTGTTTAGCGCTGGCTTTTGTTAAATTTTCAATGTTTGCGATATATATGTGCAGTGCAATGCTTTATAGTGATTATTGTTTTTCAAACTTAGGCAGGCCAGGAGTATTTTTGAAAAATGACATGCCTGAATATACATTTTACATTACTTTGGCACTAAAAATTTGGGTTCCAATCATAATTCCACGGGATGTCATCTTACTCATGTCCTGGGTCGTAGATTTGGTGAAGAAAAATTTGAATCAGAAGCAAGGCTAAATACACAAAAAAATAGTCAAATTAGTCCATTGCCATTCGCGATACCTTCCTCGCGAGGAAAAAACCTCTTGCCGGTCCAATACTGACCCACCACTGTGGCCACAGTACTGTTGGAAAAAACAATTAATCAATTTCTTAGACGCCATTAATAATTTTGTTTGTCATTTATTATTTTGGGTAGGTATGAATATTTGTAAATATTATTTTTACGTTATCTATCGTTGACATTAATACGTCTTATTATTAGAATGGATGTGCGTCATCTGTATAAATTTTCTTGTTTTCAGTTCGAATAAAAGCGTGGTTTTTCAAATTAAACTTTTGTCTACTGACCTTGCCTAAGTTTGAAAAACAATAATCACTATAAAGTATTAAATAACGCATATATATCGCACACGCCGAAAATTTATCGAAATCCAGCATATCGGGCACTAAAATTTGCGGAAAAACAGCAGTTCCAACATGTGACGGCTAATTGGCAACCACGGGCGGAAGTTGCATCAGCTGCTCAAAATCCAGCCTCACGGATTTACACAACATATTATCCACTATCTTTGGTTTTGTAGTGTAGTATTTTGTCAGTATTTATAAGTGCGCATCGCTTCTGTTCGACCGGCCTCTTTTCGTGACAAATAGCTAAGTCAATTTTCTAAACAGAATTTGTAAAAAAAATGGTGAACGAATTACCGCTGTACTAAATAAATAAGTTGCCTTGGTGAGGGAGGTGTCGCCTCCTCAGGCCTCCTCATCTCCCCCAAAGCATAGATATTCCTAGTTACGCCACTGTGCAAAACAATGAAAAGATAATGCAGGCCTAGGTCGACTCAAACATACTCCAGAATTTGTAAAAAAAAATGGTGAACGAATTATAATTTTCCGCCCCTTCATATTAAACGAGGCCTAATGAAGCAATTTGTAAAGAATCTTGACAAGGATGGACCATGCTTCGGCTACATAGGAATAAAAATACCGCAGATAAGTATAGAAAAACTTAAAGCTGGTATTTTTGATGGGCCACAAATCAGACAACTTACAATGAATCCTGATTTTGTCAAGTCAATGAATGAGATTGAAAAAAAAACAGTTGGCTCTCATTTGTTGAGGTAATATAACATTTTCTGGGAAATCACAAAATTGAGAATTATCTCGAACTGGTAAACAATTTGCTCACTAACTTTAAATCACTTGGATGTAATATGAGCATAAAAGTTCGCTGTATACACAGTCACTTAGACGGTTATCCTGAAAATTTAGGAGACACAAGAGAAGAACAAGGTGAAAGATTTCACCAGGAAATCAAAACAATGGAAGATCGCAACCAAGGAAGATGGGATAACCATATGATGGTAGATGGCTGGTGCTTAAAATGAGACTGTTTTAACGAAGTGAACTCAAGAAAATCGCGCAAAAGAAGCCTCCGAAGTGTTGAGTGACGTTTTTACGTCTTTTTTTTCTTTTCTAAGTGTTTTATTTCAGTGAAAATGTTAGTATTTGTATTTAATTGTATTGTAAAACTATTGTAATTGTAGGTGATTTAACGGTCCTATATTTAATCAAGTCTTTATATTTTGTGGGTTTCATCATTTTTGTAACTATACCATATGTTGAAGATTCTTTACGTAAGTAAGAACATGTCTGTATCTTGAAAACTACAGCTGATAGGAAAAAAACTAATATCATATTTGGATGCAGCACCCCAATTATACTTGAAATCAGCTTTAAAAGCTCTGGCACAAAAATCACTGTTGACCTGTGCTATCGCTGTTTAGTTCCTTGATTTCGAGCGCCAGCCTCTACCAATAACAGATAACTTTAATATCCTCGAGTCAACGTTAATGGTAACGTTATGCATCAACCCGTTTCGCGAATTCCTATCGCCCACGTTCTCTGGCGCGTGATTCGAAGTCGCATGTTCGATCTTCTTTTTTCATTTCGGAGGAATTCCTTCGTGCAGTCCGGCACGATTTTCTTGCATCCGCCCGTCTGGCGTCCTTGGAGATACTCGTCTACGTACGCGGCGCAGGCCCTTCCTACTCCTTCCTCCCCATGTGCTTTTTTCGCCTCCCCAAGTGTTGTGATTCCTGAGATTTTTGCTTCTTCCCACCGCGATGCTGCAGTCGCGTTTTCGAAGGGGTGAAGATATCCTTCGCATGTATCTGGCCTGAGAATGTAACGGTGACTGGTATTACTTGCTTTGAACTGTGTCTATCATATATGATTTAGCACTTTCCCGGCTAATAGAATGATTAAACTTCTCTCGGGTTTGAGCGCGGGTATTTCCAGTATTTCAAAAATAGAAGTTAAGTTTATCTATTTTTAGGTGACCTTTTTTGAACGAGGGCCGTTTTTTTTCAAACTCCCATGGGTCATGAACATAAGACAAAGTGATTGATTAAAAATTATTTCAATGCTAAATGTTGAGCACACTTGCGGTATCCTTTCGACATAATCACCTTGGCGATTGAGGAATTGGTCGTGCGTGTGGACAAGCGTTACTATTCATTCTTCATAAGATGTATCCGCCAAAGACTTCCTACGAATTTTTGCCCAGGAGCTTATCGCTCCTTTGAAAACGCTTCCCTCCCATTTTATTATCCTTTTGATTTAGTAGTTTTTGTCGAACTGCTGTGGCCAGTGGCCGAATTTTTCAATGTTCCATATGAACCGTAAAGTTTGATAACTTTCACCAGAATTTGATAGTTCTAACTTAAGTTTTTTCACTCATTCTTTTCTCGTTCGCGGACACGCGATTCTGACTGTTCCACGAGGCCTATTTGCACAAGCCTCGCAATAGCCGTGATCGTATAGTGGTTAGTACTTTGCGTTGTGGCCGCAACAACCCAGGTTCGAATCCTGGTCACGGCAGTGTTTCTCACTGAAACGGCAAGAGGTGTTTTTTTTGCCATTTCAACTTCAATCGTGAGTGAATTTCAATTGAAATAATTTTTTTTCCACTCGGTTGTTTTGTTTTACAATTTTATAATATTTTATAAGTTCATTGGCGGTTGTCTTGGACGGCTAGAGTATTAAAAGGAATTGAGAGAGTTCATTGTGAGCGCATTTCATTTATCCCTTCTTTTTTTTTTAAGTATTAAAAGAAATATAATAACTATGTTTTATTCCACACTTTATTTTAAATCGTACGACCGGTTTCAACACTTAGTGTTATCATCAGGTTAGATCACCTGATGATAACACTAAGTGTTGAAACCGGTCGTACGATTTAAAATAAAGTGTGGAATAAAACATAGTTATTTTATTTCATTTAACATGAAGCAATTCCACAAAGTAACGCCTGAGACCGTGTCTTATATTTTAAAAGTATATTCGTTTTTCGTATTTTCCTACCCTTTGAGTACTACCGTCTTTATTACATCAGGTGCGTCTAATAAAATTTGCTTACTCATTCTGTTTTTAATATTTTTTTATTGAAAAAATTTGTTTAAGTCGCTGTCGTGGGGACAGCCGATGGTCGGTCCCTCTAATGAGGGTTTACCATCGACTCCGAGCCTAATCCGTCCCTTTCCCAAGGACCAAAGCTCGTGAGGGTGGGACCGAAAACACTGAGAGGGCCCCACCCTTCTGGGCCATGTTTAGTACAATTTTCATTTCACAGCTCTTCAAGTGCTATGAACAATTTAGGTGTTTTTTGCCTCCGAATCATCGCGGGATAACTTCTGTTTTCATTGTTTACATAATACCTACTTACGTTTTTCTCCTAATCATCGAGGGGCACTCCGCAAATTTAAACATAATACATTCTATTTTCCTTCTCTTGCACTTTAAAACATTTTTCGCTGTGGCAAGAACCTAGCGCACTGACTGACAGCACCATTTAGACGAATGGCAATGGTCAATTTTAACCTCACTTGAAAGAGGCCAGATTGGCGCCCATGCGATTCCACTCCACGTGACGTCACAGGGACCTAGTTTCTACATGAGAGGATAGGATTTTTACATCGTCTGAGATTACCAATGCTTGCATGAGTCACAGAGCCCAGGGAAACAAATCTTAATTATCACTTATTAAAATTGTCTAAGGTCGGAAAGTTTGCTTCATTTGATAAGGTAATAATAATAATCCTTATTTAAGCCAATCGCTACCTGCTAGCCGGGTACTCTGCTACCTGCTAGCAGCCTGCGTCGTATCAGCGCTCAAGCCTCGCCTCAAGGTTACCTTACAAAGCGGCAGCGGGGACCAGAACGACATCACACGGACTTTTCCCATCATTCCTACTTTGCCGTCGCGATTTCGCGCCCTTGAAACTTTTCACTTTTCGTTTAACCGCGAAAAACAGATATCGTCATTCGAAAATCTAAAAGCGTGAAATGCGTACTCCAGGAGTAATAATCTTTCGATTTAGGCAATAAAAAAATAATAGGAAACCACCCTATTATAAGCTTTATATATACACGTTAGGATTAATTTCGTGAGCAATCAGAATAGTTTTAGATTTGATATAAATACGCTAGTGACCTTAAAACTTTCGGCACACGAAACATTTTAAAATTTTCTCATATTATTTTATATTATGTACTAATTTTCTTAGGTAAATCTCATGCATCTGTTATGAATCCGGGGTACTAATATCTTTATTGCCAGAATTATCCTCTCATTGCTGTTCAAAACATGATGTCCAGTTGTCTACTATGATAATCAATCAGATTTGCAGGTGAAAAAACGGGAAAATTCTGTATAGCAGCTGAATACGGTGTGGCATGCTCAGCAAGAGTCGTGGACGTCATCAACTTGTCTCTGAATGGGTTGAGTTCTTCGATATTTATCCGCAAATGTTGCTCAAGAAGTGAAGTCGATATAGGAACGGAAATATATGGGCCTCTTTTTTTTTCAAACAGCACCACAGTCGGCAATGAAAGATATGAAGTGAACGAGATTATTAGTTAATATTCACATAACTATGACTCAGTTCAAAATGAACGCTCTCCTCGATTAACCGAATCAGCTTTCTAGTTGAATTACTGTCAGCTATGTGAGCCACTAAGGAGTAGTGTATCCGTAATGTCCATAAACCGATGAATGGTTTCTATTTTGCCTACGCAATTTTTCATTGAGGCCCTGTGGCGCAACAGATGACGCGTCTGACTACGGATCAGAAGATTACAGGCTTGAATCCTGGCAGGGTCGAAATTTTTTATCCAATTTCTCTTCATCTCTTCCCTCGATAGTTATAAATATATATATGGTTGTACAACCGGAAAAGACTTCCCGTTCTATCGTACAGCGTTTCTACTTGCTTAAGTATTATAATCAGGGATGCAGGAATGTAGTAAGTAACGGTCAAATTTCATTCCGTACGCGAGTATCATTTTATTGTAAAAGGCAGTTACTTATGGAAGACCGTCTACGCAAAGCCTATCAAATCCAAAACTATGCATAAAATATTCAAATACGAAGCCCACGGTTTCATTTATTATAGTATATTGGCCTGATTGTACGAGGATACCCCAAACGGTCTTAATAAAAATATATATCGAAAACCTTGTCAGTTCCACACACATTTAATTGGAAAAGAAGAGGAAATAATTTTATCCCCACTTCATATTGACAAGGGAGTGTTGAAATCGGTTGAGCTTTTTCCAAATGAGGCTGTGAGTTATCTTTCAATAACTATACATTCATTTAGCCATGAATACGAAGTTACTACCCTATAATAAACTCTCAAATTATTATTGAAGATACCCCTAGTACATTTTTTTGCGACTATTGTAAACTGATACGTATAACTAAAACGGGAATATCGAGTTTTCACGTCTCTTGCGTATCATTTCGTTATACCAGTTTCACTAATAGAAAGACGGTAAATCACAATATAAGCGAAAATAATAATTTATACAATTATAACATTATTCGTGGTTTTTTTATGTTTAAATGGGTGACGGATTTTCCAGCACACACAACTATCAGTGTATTTATCTTCACAAACGATAGAGTCAAAGCATCCGCGATGCACAATTTTCATTACGTCAACCATGGGTTGGGAGCATTCAATTAGTCATGAATATGAAGTTAATCTAAGTATATTCTCAAGCTATTGAGCAAAGAGGATTATAGGCATCTCTAGCGGGTAACTGGTTTACATTTCTCCCGACGTTTCGAAGATGGATTTATTCTTCATCCTCAGGGACATCGAATTACCCGGCGGAGAACACGAGAATCCTTTATCCACCTGACACACTGGAAAAATGTAACATCTTACTCCTCAAATTATTAAGGATACCGCCAGTAAGTTTTTCTGCGCCTCTTCTAAATTGATACCAGAACTAAATCAGGAATTTCCGAGATTTAATGTCTGCTGCCCATCATTCCATTACACCTGTTTCGCCAAAATAATGGCAGTAAGTCACAGTGTTAGCGAAAATAATAATTGCTACAATTTTAAAATTATTCGTGGTTTTTTATGCTTCAATGGGCGACAGATTTTCTACCGGACACAACTTACAGCGCATTAATCTTCTCAAACGATGGAATCAAAGAATCCGCAATACACAATTCCCCTCTCGTCAACCACGGGATCACAAGTTTATCGTTTCCCGTGACCCGCTGATGAAGATGAATCCGCAGCGTTGTGGTTAGAAATAGAATACAGCTTCCAAAATTCGTATTCTCAGTCTAGCAGGGATATCAAGAATGAAATGCGAAGGTAAATAATTGGGCAGTCGTTGCTACTAACTTTAGGTATTCATCAAAAAAGAGCGATTGAATGAATGGCCTCAACCGGTTGAATTTAAAATAATGGAGTACGATGTATTAAAGATCACTAAATTTATATGTGAAGAAAATTACTAGGCGAGATATAAGCTTCCAGTTCACCTTTGAATTTGAAGAATCCAGCAATTCATTCTTCAGTTCGTCTGGAGTTAGAAAACGAGCGATTTCTCACGTTACGTAAAATAATTCGTTGCTCGGGGACCATTTAAATATATCGTCCTCCATCGTGCCTTTTAATGCATTGATCTTCCTTTTTCCTCCTTACCCCCATCTTGTACTTCGACAATTCTCTTTCTTACTCGGTGCACGCCATTGCGTAATCTGACGTATGTACGAAGCTGCATTCAAAATTGCGTCGTGTAAAGCGGTGAATTGATAGAATGCATGCGAGAATGCATGGATGCGAGATGGCAAAATAGCCCCTACTCTAATTCAAAGCTTGTATTCACGCGATTCCACCATGTTTTCAGTGCTAACCTACGCGATGACCTGCCCCGTGTAAAACGGCCGTAATGGCATACCTACCGAGAAGACAAACTTCTGGATGGATCGCCCACTAAACGAATATGGGGTGCTAAAAGACGAAATTGCCTTTTCAATTAATAATAAGGCCTTCTCCATCTCTATCTCATTTTATCTACAAGCCCTATTCTCTTTCTCAACCTTCCTTGTATGTTTACCTTAACACGGCTTTAAACATCCCCTTCCGGTTCACCGCTTAAATATTTTGCTGGCAACAACCTCCACAGAAAACGTATATTAAAAAAGTCATCTAAATCACCACTACAGACATATCCTATGAAGAAAAAGGGAATTTCAAGCCATAGCATTGTATTAAGCGCGACAATCTAACGATCCTCTATCATTTATCTATTCTCTCTCCAACAATCGTTCGCCATGGTTATTGGAGCATATGAATACAAGCGCTCCCAGAGCCCTCATTTCTTAAGCCTCGCAGTAGCCGTGATCGTATAGTGGTTAGTACTTTGCGTTGTGGCCGCAACAACCCAGGTTCGAATCCTGGTCACGGCAGTGTGTCAATACTGGCACGGCATGAGGTATTTTTTGCCATTCCGACTTCGATCGAGGGTGAATTTCGATGGAAAAAACTTTTTTCCACTCAGTTATTTTGTCTTATATTTTTATAATTATTTACAAGTTCATCGGCGGTCGTCTGGGTCTTGGACTGCTAGAGTTGTAAGAGGACATTTAAGCATTTAATTTTTCCCTTCTTTTTTCAAGTATATTCGTTATTTTCCTACCCATTGAGTTCTACCGTCTCTATGACATGAGGTGCGTCTAATAATAACAAATGATCACTTGTTCTGTTTTTGATATTTTTCTAATGAAAAAATTAGGGTACTTACCAATTCTTCATTATGACCCTTATAATACCCACATTTGATTTTAGTGTCTTGGAGGCAAACGGCAGCATGGATATATGCCGCAAAGGTAACAGTTTCCGAATAAAATTAAATGAAATTTTAAAAATGGTGGAGGGACACTTTTTTCAGGAATTCCTCTTCTAAGTTTTACAATTTGACACAATTTTTCTGATGAGTTTTACTCGAAGTATTGAGTTCTATTTGCATGTATTTTCAATTATTTGCATGAGTGAACGGAGAAGTCAGGCTATTTCAATTTTCACTGTTTGTTAGAGGGTGACGGGTCGAAATTTTTATTTGTTTTTCCCAAGATAAAGGCATAAAATAGTTACTAATTCTACACCTCCGCGATACTTGGAGACCAGGTCGAACGATGGCGGTGTTCTGTTACGGTGATGATTATAATAATATATGTTCCACGCTACTTAATGCAGACCCATCCCGCTAAATTGCCCTTTAGTGATTTTATGTGGAAGTTTGGAATGAGGGGAGTAGACTAATGGAATTGATAGAGGAAGCCCAGTTTGGAGATGGAAATAATCAGCGTTATTCGCGAAAATATTCATCCAAGCGTACTTTAACCGGTAGAATACCGGAAGAAGTTTTTTTATACAACACGCTTTTCTCCATTATATCGCACTATTATTTGGCATCTCTCTGGTTGTACAACCGGATAATGCATTCCGTTTTCTCTTCCGGCGCTTCGATTTGGGACTCAACTTCTCGTAATTCCAACCAAAATTCGGTTATCCTTTATTTTTGGAAGCAGTTACTTATGCAGTACTGTCTTCGCAAAACCTAACGAAGCAAACACTATGCTTAAAACAATGAGTGGTTTCAAGGACTGGCCTTCAGCCTCGGTAGAATACCGGAAAAAGTTTTTTTTATACAACACGCTTTAAGATATATGCGGCATGCGGTTTGCCACTCGGATTCACCCGATTAAGTGGCTAAATAAGTGAATATTGAAAGCTTGTCAATGCCACACATTCTTTGATAGGGTGGTTTCCTATTATTTTTTATGGCCTAAATCGAAAGATTATTACTCCTCGACTACGCATTTCACACTTTTAGATTTTTAAATGACGATATCTATTTTTCGCGATTAAATGAAAAGTGAAAATTTCAAGCGCGCGAAAACGCGACGGGTAAGTATGAATGCTGGGAAAAGCCCGTGTGACGTCATTCTGGTTCCCGCTGCCGAAGGTTAATGAGGTGACCTTGGGGCTAGGACATGTGCGCTGCTGCGATGCAGGCTGCTAGCAGGTAGCGGGGTACCCTGCTAGCTGGTAGCGCTTGGCTTAAATAAGGATTATTATTTCCTTATCAAACGAAGCAAACTATCCGACCATAGGCAGTTTTAATCGGTGATTATTAAGATATGTTTCCCTGAGCTCTGTGCCTCATGCATGCATTGTCAATTTTAACCTCATTTGAAAACGGCCAGATTGGGGCCCTTGCGATGCCACTCCACTTGGCGTCACAGGGACCTAGTTTCTATACGAGTTGATAGGAGTTTTACATCGTCTGAGATTACCAATGCATGCATGAGGTACAGAGCTCAGGGAAACATTTCTAAATAATCACCTATTAAAATTGCCTATGGTTGGAAATTTTCCTTCCTTTTCTAGCAGCCTGCATCGTAGCGGCGCTCATAGCGTCGCACCAAGGTGGCCTCACACGGCGGCAGCTGGAACCAGAATGACGTCACACGGGCTTTTCCTTGCATTTAGCCGTCGCATTTTCGCGCGCTTGAAAATTTTCAATTTTCATTTAATCGCGAAAAATAGATATCGTGAATTAAAAATCTAAAAGCGAGAAATACATACTCCAGGAGTTATAGTATTTCGATATAGGCAATTAAAAAAATAGGAAACCACCCTATTCCCGTCGTGTTGACCACGGGATCACAAACTACATCGTTTTCCGTGACCCACTGATGAAGACGAATCCACAACGTATTGGTTATAAATAGAATGCAGCTTCCCAAATTCGTATACCCATTCTAGCGGGAAGGTTAGGAAAAAAAATGCTATGACAAATTATTTGGCAGTCTCAGCTACTAGGTCTAGGTCTTCATCTAAAAAGAGAGGTTGAATTGATGGCCTTAACCGTCTATATTTAAAATGACGGAGGAAGATCAATTTCAATGGACCCTGCTCAATCTGCTCAATGATGCGCGATACGAATTATTTTGGGATACGCGAGGAATCTCAGTCAGCCAAGATTGTTTTCTAACTCCAGAAGAATGAATCGTTGGTTTCCTCAAAGCCACTGGTGAGCTGGAAACTTATATCTAGCATCCGAGGTGAGTTAATTATTCAGGGGTTGTTATATAGAGGAGACCGAGACAAGAGGATGAGGTTAACAGTTAACCATATTTAATTCTCTCATTACTTTATGTCTACCGAAGAATACTTCATATTCAATGTAGAATGAATTCCAGAAAAAAAACTAATAGAAGCAAGAATAATTATCTAAGTTCTCGAATAATTAGAAAACAATTTGCTGATATTATAACGCTTTCGATATCTGCTACAAGGCTGAATATATATAAAACTCATGGAAAGAAAATTAGATGATAATTTTAAATGAACATATGTATATTCAAACGGAAGGTACTAGACTTAAATTCTACATTACAAGGGAGTGTAAAACTAGGGAAATTCTAGACGGAAATATAAAAGAAGATACAAAAAAGAACACTCGAACGATCTTAGCGGTTGAAAAATTATTACGTACGAAAAAGTTTATTAGAGATAATGGCGGCTATACTAATATGAGAGACTTAAATGTGGCAGAACGCAAGCGCCAGAATAATAATTTTGTCTAAAAGAAGATTTGTAGCAGATGAAAAAGTTTCTATAAAGAAAGTTATATGAAAAACAGAAAAGACATTGAGAGTAACATAATATTGCAGAGATATACTGCCACTATTCATTATATCTAACTGTCGTTTATCCTATCATAAACATCTAAGACTTCATACATTACATCCCTAGTCAAGTTCACGACTTTGACATATTGCCCCAACGATTTAAAATTGCTTTCTTTTCGATGTGAAGCACATATTTTAGGATATGTAACGTAAAACATAATTTTTATTCTGCCACATGTATGATTTATGGAAATATATCGGCTCACAAGCATGATCACATGTCTGCATCACTTGGAACAGGCTGCAAAATTGTTTTCATTGTATCGAAAAAAAATTGTGCATCTAGGGAAAATACACAAAAAGAAAACTGTAATTTAATTTGCATATTTGGATATTAATGTGTTAGATTTAAGTGTCCAACCCACCATTGGATTTAAGGAATCCAGGAAGGAATCCAATGGTTCATTCTTCTAGATTTAGAAAACCAGCTTGGCTGAGATTCCTCACGTATCCCAAAATAATTCGCATCGCGCATCACTGAGCAGGGTCCATTTAAATTGATCTTCCTCCATCGTTTTAAATATAGCCGGTTTATGTAATCCAATCAAACACTCTTTATAGATGAAGACCTAGCCCTAGTTGCTGCGACTGCCCAATAATTTGTCATAGCATTTTTTTCCTGACCTTCCGGCTAGACTGGGTATACGTATTTGAGAAGCTGCATTCTATTTTTAACCGGAACGGTGTTGATCTCCATCAACGGGTCACGGAAAACGATAAACTTGTGACCCCTTGGTTGACGAGATGGGAAGTGTGTATCGGGGATGCTTTGTTTCCATCGTTCGAGAAGATAAATACGCTGTAGGTTTTGTCTGCTAGAAAATCCGTCGCTAAGTTGAGCATTATTTTATTTTATTTTTTTATTTTAATAAAGACGTACACATACAGCAAGACTGCCAATTTAAAGTGCACTTATAACAACAAATATTAATTATAATTATTTATTACAAATTTAAATAGAATAAAAGAAAACAGCAAACATTTATCCGGCTATCAAGTCATTTATGCGATATATATGTTGAAGGGAAGTGAGTCAAATTTTTAAGTGTCAGAGCAAACGGATCGATATCACGGGGAAGAGAATATATTAGAAAAGAAAGTCTATGGAAAAGTGAGCGCTTAATTACAGATAGCCTGGGTGTAGGAATGTGGAGTAAAGAGGTAGATCGGTTGTGGTGTGAAGGTACTCTAATGTTGAGGAAGGAAACAATGTCAACTGTCGAAGTGGGAGTTAAGGGTATTATAAATAATTTGTGTCTGATTGAAGTCGGAGAAAGGAGAGACTAGGGACGGATAAAGAAGGTAAAACTGCACTAGTAGCTGACTCGCGGAGATTTGGGTTTCTAAATTTAAAAAAAACTAAAATAAAAAACTATGAGTAATTTTAAAATTGTGTAAATTATTATTTTTGCCAACATTGTGATTTGCTGCCTTAATTTTAGTGAAACGGTGTAACGGAATGATAGGCAGCACACGTGGAAACTCGATTTTCCCGTTTTAATACTCAGTATCTATGTACAAGAGGCGCAGAAAAACTTACCGGCGGTATCCTTAATAATTTGAGGTGTAAGAAGTTGAATTTTTCCAGTGTGTCAGGTGGATAAAGGATTCTCGTGTTCTCCAACAGGTAATTCGATGTCCCTTTTATAATCTTTTTGCTCAATAGTTTGAGAATTTACCTCGATTAACTTCATATTAATGACTAAATGAAAGCAGGGACGGATCCAGGATTTTTTCTGGGGAGGGGCCCAAGGGTCCGACAGTTCTTCTCATTTTTGAGATTGAAAGAAAATACAACAGTTACTGTAGAAAATATATCTTTAATTTGATATGAAATTTATCACTGTTATATTAAAAGATTGAGGCTCAGTAATGCACAAAATAAAACGAATATAAAGATACCAGTATTAAAAACCTTGTCTAGTTTTTAAGCGTATGTGGAGGGGCAAGTGCCACCGTGCCCCCGCCTCTTAATCCGCCATTGAACGAAAATATAGATATTGAAAAAACTGCCGATTCCTCACGGCCAAAGGTAAAACCTCGAACTGTTTCAACATCCCCGTGTAATTCTCAATTGGGAATGCAAGCATTTCCTCTTTTTAACCAATCAAAGGTGCTTTGAATTGATAAGTTGGAAATTTTTCAATATATATTTATTTAGCCACTCAATTTGGGGTATAGGAGTGCAATAAGGCCGCTACCGAAGGTTTAAAATTTGAATCAAGTCAGTATCTTGGAGGTGTTTCAAAATTCAAACCGTTACTATACCATTACATATACTCCATATTTTGGCTTTGATAGACTTTGCGTAAACGGTATTACATTAGTTTCTGTTATTTACAATAAATTAAAACCCGAATGAGGAACAGAATCTGATTCTTGGATACCAGATTATGATAAGAGTCGCTTTATAGGCGAAACGCTGATCGAGAAAACGAGAAGCCTTATCTGGTTGTACAACCAGAGAGATCCTGTTACAATTATCGAGGGAAGAAATGGACACGAGTTGGATAAAAAGTTCGACCCTGCCAGGATTCGAACCTGGAATCTTCTGATCCGTAGTCAGACGCGTTATCCGTTGCGCCACAGGGCCATAGGGAGTTAGAGCCATGTATCTGCTTTTGTAAATAATGTCTATGTTTCGCATGAGTGAAACAATTGTCAGATACTCAATTCGAAAGTTTTTTTGGTTAGGCGAGGGAAAAGTTCTCCCCTGGACTGAGTCACATTCATGTTAATTTTATCAAATGCGCTCTTCTCGCGGCATTGGTCGCGAAAGGAATCCTACGCTGAATTCGCAATGGCGTCGCAAGGGCACCAATCTGGCCTTTTTCAAATGCAATTAAAATTGACCATTGCCAAAACGTCTAAACCGGTATTTCTAAAACCAAGTAATTTGTATATTATGAATACACTAATGGTGGGTAACGAATCGCAATCAATGCTTTTCGTTTTCTTTGATGAAGGAAACTACCCTATTCTCCTATCAGCTAATATTTTCACACCTACGCATTTCTTATCATTCGCATCCTTTACCTGTCCCATATTTACTTACATAAATTGTTCTAGTCTTCATTTTCCGTTCTTGCCATCTTATTGCTCTCATCGATTGCGATCATCAGGCCATCATGTCTTTATATATTGCTTATTAAGTTCATCCGTCCTCTTATTAAGGTTTTCTTGAGGCTTCTCTTCTTTCCTACTTTTCTTAGGACTTACTCATTACTGTCAGGGTCGATCCATTTGATCCTCATCATTCTTCTGTTGCACCACATCTTTGATGTCTCCGCTGTTGTTATTGTCCACGCCTCTCTTCCACGTTTAAATTTCCCGCAGTATTTAGGTCTTTCATTTGGTGGAATTCTCTCCTCCCGCTGTTTATTCTGCTGTTAATTTTTTTCTTGTATATTCCATCGCTAGTTATTCTGCTTCCCAAATAACAGATTTCATCCACCTCTACCAGTTTTTGCTTCCCTATTTCAATGTTATTCTTGACTTCTTATCTTCTGCTGCTTACTAATAGCTTGGTTTTCTTTGTGTTTATGTTCAGCTGGTATCAACCCATTACCCTACCCGTATTAAGTATCTAGAATCATTTTCAAACCCATCTCTTTCTCTACTATGACAGCAATGTCTTCGCTAAATCGTAGCATGCAAACTTATTTCCGTGGACATCTGAGGACTTTTTTTTTATTTCATCAATGACATTCTCGATATTGGCGATGAAATTGCGGGTTGAAATTTTACGGGTTACAGGTGTGTAATTTTATGCTATGATATCAATTTCTTTGTTGATTCTCCAATCGCTAGTTATCCTGCTTCCCAAATGACAAAATTCGTCCACTTTTTTCCAGTTTTCGTAACTTTTCATATTTCCCATAGTAATAGTGATATTTGGGTTTCAATGCTGTTCGCTTCTTATGGCGCAGTACGCAGCCACCTTGACCGCTGTTCTGTGTACTTACTTAGAAGTTGTAGTGATTTCCTTCATTTCCATTCAATGGTCTATTGAATGGAATTGTACTCTAAGTGTTCGTTTTTGTGGCTTTCACGAGCGGTCGTGCGCTACAACGTACGCGTTTCCAGGAAGCTGTACCGGTGAGCAAATCTAACCAGCCAGTTCACAGAGATTTAAAAAAATGGCGTATACGTATCCGTTGGCAGTGTAGTCTAATGCTTGAGTGAAAAGGAAAATCCAATTACTATAGTGAGAACACAGTTGAGATATAGTTGAATATGATGATCACTAATCAAATGATAACTTATGCAAAAAATCCATCAATTATTATTTTTTATTTTGCACAAATTCGTTATTGTTTTTTCCCCTTTTTTACCAATCTGGTAATTTTATTTTGGTTATTTTTCTGTTTTATTTTTATTTTTGCTATTGCAAAAGCGTTGAAGACATAACATTTACTTGTAATCTTCGATTAGAAGGTGGTTAAGGCGCACGAAAAACTCGTGGAAGAGGAAGTTGAGGTGATGTGTACATAGAAGTGTCCGTAAAAGTGTTAGATATTGCCTTTCCGTGAAACGGTCGCCATAAATCGTTTCCCAGTCGGTGCAACCGACGCGAAGTAAACCCAGTAGTTAAATCATACACCGCGACAAGGCCGTTGAGGAACTTCAAACAAAGCAGTGACGTATTCGTGTGGCGCTCTATTGTTTTCGGTCGCGCGAACGTGCTCGAGACCACGCCGAATGGAATCGTACTCTGCGATTTGTGTTTACGACGCTCGACGCGGGCACTCACGTTATGGCAATAAACGTGCTTAAATCCACATGTTTTCTTGCATTAAATTCCGCGTAGTTTTGGAGACATTTGAAATGCAGTGTTTTCCCTACGCGCGCCGTGCTGATTCGTCATAGCAATTTGAGGTATAATTACATCATTACGTGGAGATTTCGGCAAATTTGCGTGGTTATAATGCTACCGCTAGTGTTATACTACGGCTTTGTTCAGAAGGTGACGGGAGTTTAGTTTATTGAAAAAAATATTTTTGTGAATGTTGTCGTCGCCTTTTGGTAACCGTTCGTAATAGGAGGGTTTCCTATTATTTTTTTATTGCCTAAATCGAAAGATTATTACTCCTGGAGTACGTATTTCACGCTTATAGATTAGATTTTTAAACGAATACATATATTTTCCGCGATTAAATGAAAAGTGAAAATCTTCAAGCGCACGAAAACGTGACGGCAAAGTATGAATGCTGGGAAAACCCCGTGTGACGTCGTTCTGGTTCCCGCTGCCGCCAAGTGAGGTGACCATGGGGCGAGGCTTTGAGCGCTGATACGACGCAGGATGCTAGCAGGTAGCAGAGTACCCTGCTAGCAGGTAGCCCTTAGCTTAAATAAGCATTATTAATACCTTATCAAACGAAGCAAACTTTCCGACCGTTGGCCGTTTTAATAGGTGATTATTAAGACATGTTTCCCTGAGGTCTGTGCCTCATGCATGCATTGGTAATCTCAGACGAAAAACTGCTATCTACTCGTATAGAAACTAGGTCCCTGTGACGTCACGTGGAGTGGCATCGCATGGGCGCCAATCTGGCCGTTTTCAATGAGGATAAAATTGACCATTGCCATTCGTCTAAATTGGTATATCTCCGGAATCCGTCTCCTCTATCATTTTAAGTGACAAAGTGTGTTTTCTACGTAGGTACACTTGTTTTCACGCCCTTAACTTTGCCCTCAGTGGGGATTATGAATCGGAAAGGTATTTGTTTTGCATTCCTCAACACAATGCATTCCCTCATCCCTTATCGTCCATAAACTCTTTCGTAAATAGTCGTAAAATAAAGTCTTTAGAAATAACTCCTCTTTACTCCTTGAAAAACGTCTTCGGCTTAGGAGAAGCCTCTTTCCATTTGTAACGCGTTATGACGTACGTGGCCCGTTGTCGAGTAACACAGTTTGATATCCGTTGTGAACGAAGTCTGTGGGATGTGCATACTTTTCACAGTTTTCATCTCAGACCTGACGATTTTTCTTTCCATGGCATGTCTTATTCTGTTAGAATCTAATCTTGCTAATCGGAATTCGTAAGGGTATGCAAATAATTTCTCAAGTCCTCTAATTTTAGAAAATAGATTCAAATGTAACACTCAAGTTCCAATTCATTTAGATGCATAAACTAGTGAAATTCACGGATATTCAGGCATTGATCAACAATGTCACAATAAAGATAAAGCAGTTGTTTTATTTCCTCAGATATTATTTCTTAACCGGCCTTGATTTCGACAATATGCACTGCCACTATGAAGTGCAGTGGCGAATCCAGGATAGGGACAAGGGCGGGAGTCTAAATGGGGGTAGGAAAAACCTACCATTCTATCTAGTATAAATTGGATACCCAAGGGGGGAGGGGCTTAAATAGTCCTCTTAGCCCCCCCCCCCAAAGATCCGTCCCTGTTTCATTGATAATGACAGCTCACATACTTATGGCCAAAACTGGGGATTTCCGGCGACGCCGACACCACGTTGCCCGATAGGCTTGACTGCTAATCGCCGAATGATCCAGAGATGGACTGAAATCAGAATTATTGTTGAAAGCCAGACGGACTGTTATTAAACGTATTCGAGAAATAACCGGTCAAGCTAATCGTAAAATGGGTTTTGTTTACAGAATATTTGGAATGTGCGACGACAAAGTGAGAGAAATTAGCTACTTTTCCCTCGTTAGACCACATTTGGAATACGCTGCCAGTGTTTGGGACACTCATGAAAAAGGCTTAATAACAGAATTAGAACGCGTTCAAAGGAGAGCTGTCAGGTATGTGAAAGGTCGTTACGATAGTCTTGTTAGCGTAACTGACCTCTTAGATAAACTCGGATGGGAATCTCTGTCGGACCGTAGGTTGAAAAATAGACTAAACCTTTTAGATAAATTCAAAAGAGTGTCTTTTCTGACGAAGTTAACCATATCTTACGGACGCCAACATACTACAGAAGATCAGATCATATAAATAAAATTAGGGGAATAGATTGTAGAACAGGCAGGTTCAGAATGTCTTTTTTTCCATGATCAATAAGAGATTATAACGGCAGCGATAGAACTCATAAATAGATTGCATGACTTGTAGTGCAGCCTACTAACCTATGTAAAACTGAATGCATGTATCTTAATTTTATTATTATTTCTAACAGCATATGGTAGTATAATTTGTTATTATGCGTGACGTTTCTTGCACTGCGTGGTGAGCATGTTGGAATCCAATTGCATGCTGCATGCTGGTGATTGATCACCCCCTGCCAAACACTCTAGAGGTGGCTCGCAGGGTATTATGTAGATGTAGATGGAACCCACACCAGACAAGTATATCAAAGTAGCCCACAGTATAAATCTACACGTAGATAATACCCTGCGAGCCACCTCTAGGGTGTGTGGAAGGGGATGGTCAATCCCCTTCCCCCTTATCTAGGTGTAGATGCGAGCCAACCCTTTGTAATGCCATTAAAACTCTGTACAGAGAGCCCTGGGTTGGGGGAAGATGAGGCCATCTGGCCTCACCCAACTCAGGTTAAATAAACTAGAGTCAAGCCAAGCTCTAACCTCACATATCGAAACTTTCCTCAGGATAGAAGCACTGAGTATGTGACCGAATCCGTCGGCTTTTTTCGTAGCAGTCCTTTGTTCAAACGAGGCTTAATCTACATCTACCTAATACTCCGCAAACCGCCTAAAAGGATTGTGTCAGGGGGTGTTAAGACACCAGCCGTTACCAATAAAAATTAAGTAAAATAAATTTAATAAATGAAGTTAGGGCTAGCATTTATTAAATTTCTTTATGGTTCCGGGGGAAAACGAGGCTTGGGACGGATAACATGGTAAATTGTTAAATATTTTCAATAGAACCCGTCTATTCCCTGTGCATGTTCTTGAGCCAATAAATGAAGTAATCATATTACGAAGGTGGTGGTTTCAATGCTGTCCATTAGGCATATTGTGTAGCTGACCGGAGCTCACTTGCATGGTAGCGGGCTTATTCATTAAGTCGTACGTTGCGGTTATTGGACAATATGAATACCTCGGCTCTGGTAGAGCATTATCTTCAAGCTTCGAATTAGCCGTGATCGTATAGTGGTTAGTACTTTGCGTTGTGGCCGCAACAACCCAGGTTCGAATCCTGGTCACGGCAGTGTTTCTCACTGAAACGGCAAGAGGTGTTTTTTTTTGTCATAAAAACTTCGATCGAGACGGTGAACTTCCATTTTCTACATTTTTTCGGTCCCTTGTGTGATTAATAACTTATTATATTTGTAAATACTAACTATCTGCATGAATTTCACGATTTACTAATACTGAATACGCCTACTTTTCGTTTTTTCTATTAATTACTAGTAGTTTTATTTACATCGTAGCATCTTCTAGTCTTTAGCACTCTCTTAGTGGCTGTTAAGGCCGCAGGTGGTTGTCTTGTGCCCGGCAAGCGTTCTCGTTTCGGACGTTTTCGTTTAGGATGAGTGCTGCATTCCTGGTGTGGAATTAGCCCATGGCGCACGCCCTGGAGGTGGCTTGCGCGATAGGTACCTCATGGAACTAAATGTGTAAATCCGCATTCGTCTGCTTATTTCGTAGCGGTTCCAAGGTCATACGTCCCCGTATGATCCCATTGCATGTTCCTTCTTGAACAAGCAATTAAAATTAATCGTAATATGAAGGTTGTGGTTAAAATGTTATCTTCAGCTTTTACCTTAGACCATATAAGCTACTGGTCTGAGGCTTTTGCTCATTTCGTAGAGAACCTGATCTCACCTGCTTTTGTGCAGCCTTACTCATGAAATCGTACGTGTTAGTTACTGGACCATACGATTGCCTACTCTCCGAGACCCATTTCTTTTAAGCCTCGCAATAGCCGTGATCGTATAGTGGTTAGTACTTTGCGTTGTGGCCGCAACAACCCAGGTTCGAATCCTGGTCACGGCAGTGTGTCATCACTGGCACGGCAAGAGGTGATTTTTGGCCATTTCAACTTCAATCGAGAGTGAATTTCAGTTGAGATAATTTTTTTCCTCTCATAATCAGTTGTTTTGTTCTATAATTTTATAATATTTTATAAGTTCATTGGCGGTTGTCTTGGACGGCTAGAGTTTTAAAAGGAATTGAGAGAGTTCATTGTGAGCGCATTTCATTTATCCCTTCTTTTTTAAGTATATTCGTTTTTCGTATTTTCCTACCCTTTGAGTTCTAGCGTCTCAATTGCATAAGGTGCGTCTAATATTATGTGCTTACTCATTCTGTTTTTTTAAATATTTTTCTATTGAAAAAATTGGTCAAAGTCGCTCTCGTGGTGACAACCGATGGTCAGGCTCTCTAATGAGGGTTTACCATCGACTCCGAGCCTAATCCGTCCCTTTCCCGAGGACCCAAGCTCGCGAGGGTGGGACCAAAAACACTGGGAGGGCCCCACTCATCTGGGCCACGTGTGGTACAATTTTGTGTTTATCACTGAAACGGCAGGAGGTGTTTTTTTGTCTTCACAACTTCGAACTAGACAGTGAAATTCGCTACGGATTTATTAAACTTCATCCCCATTTATTACTGTGCACCCACATGCTTATGTAGTGGTAGGGACTGAGAGTTTGTTGTTGATTGAATTCGCAGGTATATCCTAAATTTTACTCAATATAGAAAATACCGAATGAAGAGGATGGGAGTTGTGTTTTAGCTGTGAAAGAAGAGATTCTTCTAGTTAGCATCAGTAACGGATGCAGAATAAACAGTAAAAAATGGTGGGGCGCAAAAGGTATTTTTACCTAACTACACTTTCATCGTAATAAAATATAATCAAGTTAAATGTAAAGTTAAACGTAGTTTTATGTATACTGATTATACGCATATATAAGACAATGCTATCTTATGATATAGAAAAGTTACAATAGGGTTGTGCAAGCCTATCAGAACGGTCTCAAAAAACGAATGGATATCACTTTTGATGTAATTTTATTTTGATTGGGATTAACTACAGATGCGTTGGAAAAGTAATGGTGGAATTATTAGCAATCAAAATTCGAACAATTTCAACTCCGCCAAAAACGGTCCGCCATCTTGAAATAGAGGTGATGACGTAGAAAGCCTGTACGCCTGGCCTGGCTGGCCTGCACCCTCGATGCCAAGCTGAGCACTCTGCATGCCGACTGGACATTGACCAAGGTTATTCCTTATTTTGAAATGGCCTATGTTGTGCATGAAACTTCCGGATGGATCAAGGCGACATAAAATCCATTCTTCAAGTTAGGCAGGCAACGTATGTAGCGTTGACAGGAATTGAAAGTTTTATATAGCTGCATTTGCTAGGAAACTACGTGCAGTGACTTTCATTGTGCCTCTAGTGCAAGTGAACACAATTTGTGCCCTTAATGTACCCCTTAGTGAATGATTGCATATAGACGATGAAGTAAAGAGTGAAGCGACAAGTGAAGTGAGTTGTGAATGGAACATATCTTCGACGAAATTATTTATTTCTTCCATGCTGGTTCAATACATTCGGTTCCTATACATTTCGATCTAAGGTATCTAACTATTGCAAATGGGATATGTTTCATATTTGAGCTAGTTGTACTTTAGGGATACATTGAACGCATATTAATTTTCATTCGTTTGTTCGCTTCTAAGTTCTGTTTGATTTTATTACCTATTGCCAATTCATTTTGAGCATTCGTCAGTGTTTACATTTCACGCATTTCGTTGCGCTGTTGCTTGTTTTTGATTTGGTCATATTTAGGCTACGGTAAGAGTAATAGTGAAATTCGAAGTTTTTTGATGTTACAATAATTGGTTTAGCAATTATTTTCAGCCTATTAATTTCATTGTCTTCGCAATGTCAATGTGAAATAACGTAAAGTGATTCTAAGTCGCTAGTGATGAGTGGGAAGTGAGGTGTGCTTTCGAACTTCAAGGAGTGCAAATTCTTTTAGAGTGTGCAGAGTGATTGGAAAACCGATTATCATGTTTTATTAGTGTTACATAATAGTGTTTTATATTTATTGTGAGCCAAGTTTTTCGGAATTCGGAATATACTGATTATAAGTATCAAAAAGGCAGCTTGTGAAATGTGTGCGTTGTAGTGCTATTTGTGATATGATGAGCAATAAATATGTACAAGTAAGGGTAATTTAGCTTATTATTACTCTTATTAAAGGAAAAAATTGGATTTTCTTTAAACACTGATCTGGCGGCAGACGCTGGAGATCTTTAAAAAAAGGGGAATAACCCTGCTGAACCACTTAAACACTGCAATAGGGCATCTACAGGCTTGTGACGTCACACATCAATTCAAGATGGAAGTAGGGCTTTTTGGCGTAACGAAAAATTTGTCACTGCTTAAAGCCTTCTCTAAATATGTACAATGAAGAAAATAGCATAATATAATTGTCATTACTCCTTCTGAAGTACAATCTTTCGATTTCTTAAATAAAAAAATATTTCTTAAATAAAAACAACCCTATTGTAGTTCTGCAATTTTCGGCAATGCGGGCAGTCCCATAAGGGGGGGGGGGTCCCCTGCCCCCCCTTGTGTATCCGCCACTGAACGTCATAAAATGTGTATTGTGTCTCTCCATATGATAACTTATTATATTCGTAAATACTGCGTGCATGAATCCATGATAAAAACACAAATGGTAATCCTACTGTACACGTATATATACGTGCGGACGTTTCCTGACCCGGGAGACGACGGGCGTATATATGCGTGTGAGATTTACCCGGCCAGGAGTTCGAAAGCCGCATATATACGTTTTCTAGCTCCCCCACTTTTAGGACGGTCGTGGGTTTACGACGTCTTTGTCTCGGGACCCAACGCTTCGGGGTTTAAGATTAACCCTCGGAATTCGGTAGCAGGTACCCGGACCCTTCGTCTTTTAGAACCCCTCTCAGAGGTACGGGACAGCGGTCATTCAATTGTTTATACAGTTAATTTTCGAAATAAATATTTGTTCATTTCTCAAGAAATATACACTAAGAATTGAATTATTTGTCTTTTGAGCATCGTTTACAATTTTTAAACGAAATTCTACGACAAATATTAACTTATATCTCGAGTTATGTATAAACATCAATATGGAAATTGTTGCTGCGTTAAATGCGTTAATAATGGCCTTAGAACTTCGTTTAAAATTTGACAATGTTCAGATAAAAATGAGGAATTCAATTCAAAGTCTGTAATTTACGTGCAAGCAACAATTATCCATTTGCTAAATACATATAAGCAATACATAAGTTGACCGCGAACCAATGCCGCAGGTATGGTCGTAAACCCGGAAAGGAAGGAGCACAACTACTCTCGGAGTCCGAGATAATGCGAAGTCCCTGCGTGGAGGGGTCGAAATAGGTTCAGCGAGACCTTTCTTAACGAATGCCCTCCAAAAATGCTCCGTACCACTAGAAAGAAGAGTATCTTGGGGCTCATTGTCAGTACAGCAGTCATGCTAAGACGAAAACTCCGCCGTCTCGAAAGGATTAACGACCGAACGTTAAGTGCTAAATTAAATAGTGTGGAAATTACCCTTTGTGTTCTTATCATGGATATAACAATATTCCAAAAAATTAGGCCTGAAACGATATTAATTTGAATTTTTGGTACGTTATTACTCGTTCATGAATGACTTACTACGCTACCTTTTTGTTTTTCTATTGCCAACTAGTAGTTTTATTTGCAATATAGCCAGTGGCGGATCTATGATTGGACAAAGGGGGGTAAACTGGGTAGTCAGCGGAATTCCCCCTAGCCGATGGGGACTGAGTTTCGGGAATTTTGAAATTGGGATTTTCAAAGATCAAAAACTGGCTGTTTTATGCTAATTCTTTGGAAAAAATAAAATACACAAAGATTCCCTGGGTTTTGAAATAATTTATACCTCAAGTCGTAATCGTATTTAAATTCACCGAATAATATTTAGATAATTTTTTTTGTGTAAAGTGGTAACCTCAAATTTTAATTTTATCTAGTTCATTTTTCGACCAAACGGGGAAGGGGCTATTGCTCACTTTGCCCCATCAACCCCTCATCCATAGATCCGACACTGATGGTCCGCATGCTCATGTCCTTTTCACACTCCTAGCTAATGTTTTGACCGTGTGTCGCTATGCCGAGTGCTTGGAGTGTGTCCGGCGAGAGAGCGCATGTCTTACTAAGGCCAGGATGAGTGCTGTATGTCTGGTGTGGATTCAACGTGTTCCACCCACCCTGGTGGTTCCTAGCACTGTTCCTCGTAGATTTAAATAAGATAATCGGCATTCGTCCACTTACTTCGTGGCGGTTTCGTACACTAGAAGAACCTTGGTTCCAGATAACAACTCAGAGTGTATCGTGTAGGTGTCTGCATATGTAGTTACTATCAAATCATATTTGTAAAAACTAACTATCTTCATGAATATTTTGGATTACCATACTAATATATGAATAAATTAATTCGCCAACTTTTCGTATTTCCAATACGAACTATTTTTATTTCATGGTAGCATGATCGTGCTCTTAGCACTCTCCTAGATTCCCGTCTGATCGCGTGTCTTTGTCCAGTGTGCTTGCCCTGTGTATGGCGAACGAGCCCGTTTCAGGAAAAGGCTAAGATGAGGCTCTCTTGCTTATTGCGTAGCTACGGTAGCTACACTACTAAAATCACCTGCATGGGAGCGGCCTTAATTATGATGTCATTCGCGGCGATTATTGGACCATATGATTACCTCCGCTTCGAGAGCCCTTTCTTACCAAGCCTCGCAATAGCCGTGATCGTATAGTGGTTAGTACTTTGCGTTGTGGCCGCAACAACCCAGGTTCGAATCCTGGTCACGGCAGTGTGTCTACACTGGCACGGCAAGAGGTGTTATTTTTTTGTCATTTCAACTTCAGGTGAGAGTGAATTTCAAATGTCATGTTTCAAATGACTTGTCTTTTCAATTCACAGTAAGGCCCACTCCATTTCTTTCAATAAATCCTATTTTCTTTCTCAACCTTCCTTGTATCCTTACCTTAACACGACTTTAAGCATACCCTCCCCTTTTACAGCCTAAATATTTTGCTGGCAACAACCTCGAAAGGTAACTTATATCAAATAATGTCATTTTACTAACCTCAACAGAGATATCCTATGAAGAAAGAGGGAATATCAGGCCGTAAAATTAAATAGGGTAGTTTCCTTCATCAAAGGAAACGAAAGGCATTGATAACTTATATTAAATATATATAAATAAATAGGGTAGTTTCCTTCATAAAGAAAACGAAAGGCATTGATAACTTATATTAAATAATATTAATTTAAAACCACTACTGGGATACCCTAAGAAGAAAGAGGGAATATTATAAAGGCCATTAAAGTATACTAAGCGCGACAAGGTTCCAATGATCCTCTATCATCTATCTATTCTCACTTATCCAACAGTCGTTCACGACGGTTATTGGAGCATATGATTACCTCCGCTCCGAGAGCTCTTTCTATCCAAGCCTCGCAGTAGCCGTGATCGTATAGTGGTTAGTACTTTGCGTTGTGGCCGCAACAACCCAGGTTCGAATCCTGGTCACGGCAGTGTTTCACACTGAAACGGCAGGGGGTGTTTTTTTGCTGACAAACTGAAACGTTGAACTTCGAAATAGCTTTTATTTCGAATAGAAGTTTCGAACTTTTTCCTCCCTGTTGTTTTGCCCTATTTGCTTTCATTTTTGGACTTTACCATCTATTCGAGTGCTTTGGCGGTTGTGTGGGTTTTGAACGGCATACGTTTTAAGAGGGATTGTGATAGGATTTTAAGTATTCCTAACTTAACCTGTGTACCTATATTCATTATTTTCCCACCCTTTGTGTTCTATTTTCTCTTTTACGGTGCGCCTAATAATCTTTACTTTCTCAAAATGTTTTCTGTCTAAAAAATTATCTTTATTAAAATCTTTAAGAAAAGGAATAATTGATTTCGACCCTTTGGATGCGGACATTTGATTTGGATCTGTTGGGGGCAATGGGCAACGTGTACATAGAAATATTTGGAAGATTTAGTATTTAATATTTACCTTCCATTGCTTAAGTAGTGTACGTAAAAAAATGGGACGTAAATGTGCTAAAGTGTATTGGGTAACGTAATAAAGGATACACTGAGATGTATGTTCCACAAAACTTGACTGACCCAGGTTTCGACATGTACACTATGTAATTTTCAAAGGTACATATATTAGGTATATATTTTATTTAATGCAATATTCAATTTGCGAGCTTATTGCATACCTTTGAAAATGATATAGTGTACATGTCTAATCCTAAGTCGGTAAATTCACCTTCAGTGGAACATACAACTCAGTGAATCTTTTATCATGTTTCCTGTCACCAAGTTCCGCCAAATATTGCTATCCAGCCAACAAAATTTTAATCCTTACAATAATTTATAAAAAAAGGATTTTTTTGATCAAAAACCATGTCGAAATTTGAAACTAATATGTCAACATTATCGTCTGAAAAAAGAATTTTCCCTCTTAAAATATGAGTTGACATTGTTTTTCATTTTGATTACGTCTAGAAGTATATTTAATATTTTCGGAAAAAATGGCACTTCTCCGCAATGAATTTTAATAAAATTTAAAATTTCAGTTGTTTCGTCATGGCTTTCCGTTGTCCTCCTGGACGTTAAGCTCATTGTGTGACAGTGCTGTAAAAATTTGAAAAAAGGACTCTGTTAATGCCAACACGAGTTTGCACGCTGAATTGGAAAACAAGGAGCGGTGTGTTTATTGATGTTGGAAAGTGGGATTCCTAGAAGCCGCGAGGAAAATATTTGGGTTGTTCAACTGATCACGCTAGCTTCAGGGCGCGAATGAGACCGGGCGGCAGGACTTTAAATCATGCCCGTCTCCCGTCCCACCCTTTTCACATGTCATTCGCACATCCGCGCGGCGTTCATTAGCTCCGTTCCTCTCGTGTAAGTCACGTTCAGGCTCAATTCCGCGGAAGTTCGGCTTTTAGAGTTTGTTTGATGTGTGCCACCCCTTGCAGGAGTTTGGACAGGTGCACATATGATTCGGCTTGCCAACTTGTGCGGAAAAATTTGCTTTAGTTTAGATTGTAAATCACAAAAATACGTTCAGACTACAGATGGCACCTATTGTCTGACGTATTGTAAAATTAATGTTATAGCACGTAGCAGAAAGGTGATGCATCAAATTTTAACTATTGTCAGTTTTTATGACTTTTTGAGTGAGCTATATGTTTTCATTGGATTTGATTATTTCATTTTTAATTATTCTGTTATCAGTCATATTTTGGTGCGATCACGGCCGAGTAACAAAATATGGTGAAATCCCTGACCATGATTCCCTTGGAATCGCGTTAAAAGTTAATGTTACACAAAATACAGTATTGCGGCTAATTAGAAAAAGAAAGTCCACCAGCGCAGCAGCAGTCTTCACCAGTTGATAGAAACATTATCCCTGATCAATCAGTACTTTTTAGTATTACGTAATTATTATTTTTCCTTCAGCCTCGAGAGTTCCTTTTATAGCGTCAAAAGGAATAACTTGGTAAGGCAGAACACAGGGGTTTTTACTTACCCTCATACTATTCGCTGTAGAATAACAAGATAAAACATTTTATATTTTTTACGATAAACTTTGACTTAAAATTTGTGGCTATTCATTACTATCATCCAGTACTGATGCAGTTATGATGAACAAATCGCTTAAAGGGCTGTGGAAAATGTATCGCTAAGCATCCTGAGCGCATCGAAAAACGTTCTTCTCTCTGACTTAGCTGACCAGTGACCATGATGTGGAATTCTGTCGGTTAAAATAAATTCCTAAAAGGTACCATCAAATTATTTGTTCCTGGGACATCGTCATAGATTCCTTAGCTATGAGCATTCTCGTCATGTGATGCTTTGTGGTACTCTGTGGTTGTAATGACAGTGCTCAGTGGCGTCATGGGGGTGTAACTCAGTGGTAGAGTGTCTGCTTCGCATGCTGAAAGTCCTGGGTTCAAATCCCAGCACCTCCAAAAATTTTTTTATCGGAATTTCTATGTAATTGCAATTTGCGGTCATTTTGACCGGTATCATTTATGTTCTGCTTATTATTTGTGTTTTTTATAATGAGATTTTTTCTAGCATAATGAGTAGCAGCCACGTTAACAAATTGAAGTCACAAATGTATTTCTGATTGTTTCTCTACAATAACTTTTTTAACGTTATGCAATTACATCAGAGGTTCATTGCATATACTCGTACTACCTCAGAGATTACCTACCAAAGTTAGTGATCAGGTTGATAAAATAAATTTAAAAATATATTTTTATTATTTGAAAATATTGTAAATTTGAGCTAAAAATATACGAATCGCATTGCAAAATATAATACACGATGTAAATTATTTACACACACCATCACAAATGAGAGAAAACCTATATTGGTAAAAAATAACCGCTGCCTGCGAATTTAGGCATGGTAAAAAGATAGTGCTTTTGCTATTAAAGAGCTTGATTGCCGAAAAAAAGTTGTTTCAATCTAGTACTCTTCGTAAACGTAACTCTAATTTACGGCGCCATTGTTGTCTTGCTTTCCACCTATGACACAACGCTATCACTTATTCAAACACCCCATCTCCTTTACATCATTCACAGCATCATATCGCGCGCTCCGAAGGACACGACCCCTTTTCCTGCTGTCTTGTTCTCAAATGGCTAGTGGATTGCTTTTCACTCATATCTGTTTGTTGACTTAACTGTCTCTGCCGAAAACATTCGCGGAATTGTTTTCATTACAACTCCTTTGCTTAAGGGTTTTCGAATCAATAATCATTGAGCATATTTGAGAATGTCTTTTTCGGTAGAGATCGTTTGCGCTGCTGCCCAAACGTAATGATACCTATAGCGTACTAGCACAAACAATTCCATTCTAGGGTTGCAAACTATTGTTCTACGAATGGATATTATTTATTCTATACGCATTAATGAAGTAATGAGATACTTAGTGTCGGAAGGTAAACTTCAATTAAAGTGTAATGCAATCTACAGGGTTCCCCTAGGTTAAAAGGTGCTGTTTATCACATTTTAAGTTTGACCGAAAGCTTTATTTTGAGAATTATGTTATGTATGGGTTGTATGGGGTTGATAAATGTCACGTTTTATGTTCGCCAAGATATATGAAATATGATGTACATTCTTCAGAATGTGTTTTATTCCATCGCAAATGTTTCTTATTAGTGGGAACTAGTGAAAAAATTGACGTTGCTTTGGAAAACCTGTAAACGTCATGAATTAAAAGTATAAAACATTTGGATCCCTGAATATATTAATAAAGGAACCCGGGGCAGAATGGGGTATCAAATTCAAAAATTGAAAAACAAGCACCAAACGGTTTAAGAAGTTAACGTCACATTTATTAGACTTTTTGAAATATATTGAACACCATTAAATACAATAACACAGTGAAAACAAATCTTAATTACGTATTTTTTCCCAAATCAAAAAATTATGTCATTTACCCCGTTCTTCCACAGGAATGGGGGGGGATGGGGTATTGTAAAAATTAATGTTGTTGGTCTCAGTGGCGGTGGGGATAAGTCCTCCCCTACCAAAATGAAGGCCGCGGGTTCGAGTCCCGACTGGATAGGTCTCCCCTTCCCGGACTTGGGTGGGTGTGATCGTCTGTTGTTGATTGTTTAAACTCCCGATATAAAGGCCACATTATGCTGTTTTCGGGGGTAATTGTGATAACTAAAAAAAATAAAAATAATTGCAAAAACAAATTACATGTTTGAAAAAAGAAAACCTCAACTTATGTGTTCTTTTCTTTTAATTTGAATGAATATTTATTTGCTGTACACTTTTACTTGTTAGTATTTTTTGAAGCCTAACCACAGCATAACACAAGTTAAGAATCATCTGCTTCGATATCCACTTCTGCACAATAGTTGTGGGCCCATTTCTAACATATGTTACAAACGACCCAGCCTTCTGCTGATTTTGAATGTGAATCGCCGCAATATTAACCTATAGTTGTATCTTTCAATCCCATCATTCTTTTTTCCATTTTAATTCTGGAAGATTCCGCCCAGGAAACATTGGAAAGGCAGTTGTACTCTGGGTAAATTTTTGCCCGAAAACACTCCATAGTGTGCTCTGTCCTGGAATTAATATCTTCATAGTGCAGTGCAAAGCTGAATTTACACACCATGGCGAATCAGAAATTATGAAAAACTAGATCAAAAAAATTAACTGCTTTATGCTATAATTCTTTGCGTATAACTGATTTTGCTGTTTGATTCAAAGAGTGAAACGGCCTCAAAACTTGCGAGAATCAATTCTTTGGCTCGCTCAATTCAAAATAGTCAAAGAATCAAAGATTTTGACATAAGTTCCTTAAGCTCCACTTTCCATTGTAGTTTTAAAATAAATAATTCCCTTCACATATTTAGCTTTTATTTTTTCTTTAAAAAAATGTTTATTTCATTTGGAGAATCAAAATTTGCCGCCTTCGTTTATTCAACGCGTATGCTAGGTGTAATTATCGGATGGAAAATGTTTCCTAACTATCAATTTCGAAAGCTAACGCTTCGGAGGGTTTATTCTTTTATTTGAGGCATTCTTCCGGTTATGGTAGGCTTGGATGAAGCCTTTCGCGAATTACGCAGATCATCCCCAACCACAAATTGGACTCCCCTCTCCAATTCCATAGATCCAACCCCTTCATTCCAAAGGGTACTAACTTCCAAAATGAAATCGCTTATGAGAAAACTGAACGGATGGGTCTGCATGGAGCAACATTGAATATTTATTTAATATTATTATCACTATTATTGAGCAATTCTTCCGACCTGCTCTCCATGTTTCGCAGAGAGGAAAACTCTTAACCAATTTGTCTCTACCTCGGGCAAAAAAATAAAAATTCCGACCCTGCCAGGATTCGAACCTGGAATCTTCTGATCCGTAGTCAGACGCGTTATCCGTTGCGCCACAGGGCCTTGGGTTTATCGGGGCGTTTTTCATTGCGTGTTTCGTGGCTCTGGACAGCTGCCACCACTAGTGAGAGTCGTTTTCAAGTTTGGACCTAGGGAGGGGAAAGGGGGAGGGGCTCCCTTACGCTCCCGGTAGAGTATTCTGGTTTCTGCCTCGGAGGCCGTACCTCCAATAGATGGGAGCGCGCTCCTTTCGCGAGCATTTAACTTATCACTGGCTTTATCCTGCTGTATGTGAATCGATGGATTACATATCCTTCTATCTTCTATATTATTTCTACTGTATAGATACCTTTTTTTCAACTTATACGCAACCAAACTCTACAAATGAGGTACCAATATGCACAGAATTTATCAGGGAAAATGCGACGGCATATCTTACTTCCTCAATATTGCTTTTGTTCCCTAAAATTGGTTTTTAAATAATTAAAAAAAAACAAAAATCTGTAAATACTCCTGACGTTAACGGCGCACACACTGATAAATTTGTTCATTTGCAACAATATCTCGCATTCTTTAAATAACTTTTACCAAAATGCGGCTGATTCCACATTCAAGTCTCCTGTTGATACGTATTAGCCCCCTGCCAAACACCCTAGAGGTGGCTCGCAGGGTATTATGTAGATGTAGATGTAAGTATGAGTCATCATGTGCGTTAAACAGAGGATAGTGTAATTACTTCCAATATTGTGTTTAAAGAGGTCCTCTGACCTCAATTTGTAGATGAACATTCCAATTAAATTTGTACATAAGACTCTGCCTTTTTTTCTACATTTTCAAATTAGAAACGCGCCTATCCCTCTGTGGGCCTGCATTGAAAAGAACGGGGGAAGACCGCTGTGAGCGGACGCAGTACGCTCGTTTAACTGATCACTACTGACTTTATCCTGCTATATGTGAATCGATGGATTACATATCCTTCTATATCACATATATTTATTGAACCCTTAAGTCTACACCCGCAACAATCTCAATCTTGGTTACAAACTAGGGATGGTCGGATCGGATCCAAATATCCTCGGATATTGCCCTTCATCGGATGCATCGGATCCAAAGTCGCGGAAGACATCGGATCTGGATGCGAAATTTTAAGTAAAAGCTTCAGTGAATGCAACGCCCCTTGAGGGTGGAAAGAGTTCCGATTCTCTCTTCGAATGCGCCGTCACATTGCGAGTCTTTTCTTACTCATGAACCGTTTTGTTTGAAAGCTCTCGCAGAGGTTACGTAGGAGAATTTCAGGCGTGGAAAATAAAGGAGGCAAAATACGACTGGCACATGGTGCTACTATTCCCAAGAGATCGAACAATCATCGGGGGAATCTCTGCGTCAGGAATTTGAAAATTCATTTGGATCCGAAAATATCCGATCCGAAAGATCCGGCTCCGAAAATCAAGGATCCGATCCGAATCCGGATCCGAAAAAAATCCTGGATCCGTCCATCCCTATTACAAACACAAGTAAACTATCCTTGGCAACAGTATTGGAGATGTAAATTGTGCCAATTACGGCCACCGAGTACATTGTCGTTTACCTTGTGGTCTAGTTTCTCTTCCATTTAGTAATCCCTATGCGGGTAGCACAATGGGTCTTCCTGAGCTTGCGAAGCCTACAATTTTTTTCGGTTCTAGTGTTTATTTTGTAAATATTCGGCTTATATTAACAACTATTGACCTTAGTTTTTGTTAACAATCGTTTAAACTATAAAATGTTCCATTGATATCGCATATTTTCATATGTAGCGACGCTCACGACTTATAACCTTACCCTAGACTTATTTAGTCCTATTAAATGATTTATTCACATCTTTCGTTTCACTGAATACCTCTAAGGTGTTTGGCTGTGGGTGACAAATAGCCAGTAACCAGCATGTGATAAATTATAAATATTATTAAATGATAAAATAGTATATTTCGAATGCACTGCCTAATCAGCAGTCGTTTTGTAGTACGAAGCGTGTGACGTCATCGGTGGATGACCGGAACATTAAATGCTATGTTTTATTTTACGTTAGGAGCACAATCTTGATTATGGATAAATGCCGTAGTTTAAGAAATAAGATTCCCGAATTCCACCATTTAATTCATAGTACCAAGTCTAACGCTATTATTGGAACTGAAAGTTGGCGAACAGGCTAAGGATTCAGATGTATCTTCCCAAATGGTTTGGATCTTCCCAAAATCGTTCACCGTTTATCGGAAAGATAGAATTAATCGAGCTAGAGGCGGAGTGTTTATAGCTGTAAATAATTCAATCGTCAGCCAAGCGGTAACCGTAACTGATTGTGAGACCAGCGTTGGATCTGTGTGGTGTTCAAAATCTGTGTGATGTCCAAAATTCAAAACTATGTTATTATCCTCGTGTTTTAGACCACCCAACTCAGTTACAACATGTGGAAGTCCAATTGCATCGTGCATGGTGGTGATCGATCACCCCATGCCAAACACCCTAGAGGTGACTCGCAGGGTAATATGTAGATGTAAATGGTTGTGTCTCTTTACATGCATGCTTATGGTTCGAACTCACACTTCTCATCACTCTCATCCTTTGTATTAGACGAACTCCCCGGAGGGTATAAGGGGATAGATCTTCTTAACCTCCCCCCCCTCAAAGCCTCAGAGAAATAAAAAAAATGTTTATAAATATTGCCTAGTTTTGATATACATAATAGCTGCATCTGCCTAAAGCCTTTAGCGCCAAAACGAAGTAAAATTTATTTCCCGGCATATCATTTTTCAAAAAGTTTCCCGGATCCCCCGTTGCCCGGGGGTGGAGTTCCCCACACCAGGCCATACATATCCTTAGTTACGCCACTGTGGTCCATGGAAAGAACAGGCCCCCGTACGCTGAATGTGCATAAATTCACACGGATGTGGATGAGCGAGCGAACGCGTATCTGGTTAAGGCTAGGATGAGTGCTGCATGCCTGGTGTGGAATCACCCCGTGCCACACACCCTGGTGGTGGCTTGCACGACACCTACCTAGTGGATGTAGAACGACCGACGATGCCTTCGATCATGAATGACCGACCACCGACTTCAATCGCGTAAGATTGACTACAGACTTCGGTCACGAATGAACGACCCACGTCATTACTCACGAATGACCGACCCACGACATCGTGCGCGAATGACTGATCCACTTTATTTATTTATTTCACACACCACCGAAAACAGCACTATTCGGCCTTTACATCGGGGTTGATAACATTTAACAATCACAAACATCCATGCCCTGGGAAAGGGTAACTTACCCAGGCGGGACTTGAACCCGCGACCTTCGGTTTGGCATGCGAGGACTTTACCCCGCTGCCACCGAGGCCGGCAATGAATCGATCGATCATGAATGACCGACACGCACGACTTCGGTCGCGAACGGCCAAATAAATTGTGTCGTTCGTCGGAATGATGTCGTTCAGCAATCGCTCGTTCGAAATATCTCGATCGTGCATTTCGGTCGCTCGCGACCAACCCATCGTAGGTATTTATCTGAGAGCTCTAATTTGGGTGTTTTTTTTAGGCCTTCGTTTGAATGTGCTTTATATCCTGTCGCTCGTTACTTCCGATCTGATGCTTGTGTGTGTTGTACTGCCAGGTAAAATACAGCGTGCGAAATTATACGTAGTGTCTTAAATCCGCCTTTTATCTCCTGATTCATGGCATAACCTCAACACCCATCACCAGCTGTGGGAGCCAGAGGCGGCGGCAACATATCCTTTATTTTCTCTGCTACGTCATCCTTTGACTTTTATCATTTCCCCTCCCTTTCTCCCCCCCCCTTTCTCTCTCTCTCCCCTCCCCTCATCACCTTGACCTTGACTTTGGCATCCATTCCAGTCTTTCATCCTCTCCTCATTCTCCTTCCCCTCCAGCCAGCGTCCATTTCAACAATACCCCTCTTCAACATTTTTCCAGCTCTCGACCCAAGCAAAGTACTCCCCTCACTCACAATCAGCGAAGATAGAATTCCTATTTTCTCCTGTCCCCTTTATCTCTGCTTGTTTGTTTTTTTTTGCTGCTAAAACAGTAACCCAACACAGTTCCCACATCCGTTCGCAGCGTGAGGGATAACAAGTTGGACGTAAAACTCTTAATTAAACGCCACTACCGGTTGGTGTTTTCGAGTAAATGAGAAATAACCAGATGAAGTTCGTTTTAATCTTTTCGTAGTCCGTATTCTACGAACGCCTGTATGCTTTTTGGTATGATACTTTCTTTTGGCTTCATTAAGGCCTGGTTACACGGTACATTAATTCGTACAAGTTAATGTACGTGAATGATTTTGGTGGACCGGAACGGAACATGTACGAATGCATGAACCAAATTAGAGCAGGTTCTATTTTCTGTGCATGCATTCACACAAGTTGGGTGGTTAGACGGTGCATTTTGGCGTTTATTCTCGCGTTCATACATTTAGACGTTAACCCGTACGTGTTCATGTATAGTGTTACCAGGCCTTAATGAGTACTCAAGTTACCAAAAGAATATTAACAGCTACATATTGTATGTACCATAAAAATTGTGGCATGCCTTTTCTTTTACGATTCTATACGTTATGTTGATAAAAAAATTAATGTTTACAATCGTTACCACATTATAATTAAAATTACCGTGTTTTCCGCAGAAAAAACTGTTAATGTAAATATGTTTTAGTCAGTCACTTTGTCTGAATTTAAAATTTTGTGAACATTGTAAAATTAATTTCAATACTCCATTGTCGAACAGCACGCCTAAAATTAAATGTTTGGTGTAATTTACGTATTTTGGCCTGGATTTCCAAACATTTTGCTCTGAAATTTCTTGAAAAAACAATTCCATTAATTTTTGGACACCGTATACCTATGTTATAGCTTATTACCTTTACGATTAAGCTAGCAATTAGAAAGGAAAAACAGACTTAAAAGAAATTTTCGATTGAAGACTGCATTAAGAATTAATCAGGTGCTTGTGTCTTAGTACAGTACATTGCGATTTCTTTACAATTGTTCTATTGATTGTAGATCAGGTTCTTGTCCCTCCGAGGCTGCCTTTAAGCTCCGAATTATTTGTACTTACATAGGTACTGTAAAAAGCTATGGAGTAAATCTATTCATTACTAAGGTTTTGGGGTCACGAGTTTTGGTATTTGCGAACACCAAGCTTGAAGGGGCATCCGCAACTTAGGTTATATGAATGCTCAAAATCACCCATATCGTTTACCGTTTTATAACCGCTTGCTTCTGCTTCGAGACTCTTATCGATTGGTGATGTGTGTTAGTCATAATTTCATGGAAAAGTCGTTACCTCATTCGCTCTAACTCGCCGCTTGGTAGGCGTGTGTTTACTGACGTGCTCAACAAGGAAATACTTGGACCGGCGTGCTATTAAGTAAATAAAAGGTCCGCTTGCTTCGCTCGGCCGTGCGTCTCAATAGGTGTTAAATGTGTCCTCCCTGGAATTCTCCGCGCTCGCCTGATCGCGTGAGCGGCCACCGGCGCGTCATGCACGGAGGAAATTTACCTCTGTTCGCATGTCTCTTAGCTTTTCGCATAATATCGTAATTGCCATGAAAAGCGATACTAAGTGACACATAGAATATAGTAAATAATGCGTGTTGTTTTCAAATAATGATGTAACACGGTTTATGTTTTACCAGTAAATTTAATTTTGCCCTTAATTTAAACTAAAAAAAAAATAATGCGTACACATGAAATACCTCCTTTTTTATTTTGCTAAAATGTCCACATACAGCATTAATGCCAGTTTTTCCGCGGCCCAGCAACAAGCAAATACAAAGAATATGAGGAGAATCAAATACATCAAATATAACGAGATTTAAATACATAATAGAACAGAAATCAGGCCTTTCAGCCCGTAGCACCATTTTGTTCGTAATCGCTGCTATTTCCGGGGTCCAATCGCAGAAGTGAGATCCTGATAATAGTGCAAAGAGAAATTCAGCAAAAATTGAAAATTAGTACGCACCTATCCTTAGAGTAAGCATAAATGGAGAGATCAAGTACTTTGCTCCCTCCTCAGTGAACATGTTTATCCATCGGAGGTACCTACCACGTGACGCGGGAAATTAAAACATCAACGTGCCGAGGAGGAAAAATGAGTGACATATCAAAATGATCCAAAACATGTAAAAATAGTTGACTTTACTAAAAAAATTTGACTTTTTGACGATAGATGATTTTACTCAATGAAGCGAAATTTCCTGAGCGGGCAGATGCATTCATATTCACTGTCAGAATTGGACCATGTAAAGGCCGTTTCACATGGGGAACGTAATTTAGCTGATTAAAACTGAATTAATTTCTCATTACAGCATGCAATTGCGAGAATGCGCCAACGAAATTATAACAGGGGCTATTTGGCATCTTACATCCATGGGCATTCTTACATGCGTTCTAGCATTCACCGCTTTAGCAATTTTGGTTGCGCCTTTGTGCACACCTCAAATTTTTCAATCACGTGCCCTATGTAAAACAGCCTTAACACCCAAAATTGCAGGAATGAATGAACGTGAAATAGCCCCTGTTCGAAATACGTGCATCTATCCGAAAAATTTTCCTGTCGCCCACTAAATGTATCTTGTGAGCACGGTTGGTTCACTATCCACGCTTCTCGCCCGCTTCAATACCTCTCAAAATTAATAAACGGCTTTCAAGCTTTCCTTCACCGCTTGCCACGACATCGATTTCTGTGTTACATCATTGCCATAACATCCAGCGTTCAAGCATGTTCGTTGGGAGAATATACTGCATACGATATGCAATGATCTTCGTAATTAGAACCCAATCATCTTCCTTACTTGGGATTCTGGAAAAGATTAGCGCGAACTCGGGAAACTATCTGCCGCACTCCATGAACGTAGAGTATGCTTATCCGTAGCCTACGTTATATGAATAACGTAGGCTACGGCTTATCATTCGTCAAAAAAGTTAGCGATTGAGTCATTAGAGCAGCTCTGCGTGATTACGATTATTACGATCGCTAAAACAAAAATAAATCTATTCAGCAAGTACTTAAGAAGAATCATGTAGCCTTACAAAGCTAATTATATACAGAAAGGAATGCGCCATTCTTTAACTCCCGTATTGTCTAGTGGTTAGGATACCCGGCTCTCACCCGGGAGGCCCGGGTTCGATTCCCGGTACGGGAAATCTTTTTACCCTCGATTATCGTGCTCAAATTTTTTTATATTGTGGTTGCTTTTGTAGCGCGCCTTTTCTGTTTTCCTTTTTTCATTTTCTATTCATTATTTCCGCTTGCTGTGTGGTTGTGCTTGTTGTATAGCTGCACGCCATCAATTCGTTGTTCAGGTTTATTCTTCGCTGCCGTCGATTCTCCCTTTCGTTTTGAAAGCCGAAAATACTAATTGCATTTTGTTATAAAAAATACGGCACCTACGAATATGGCACGTGATCTCACTCTTTTCATTAGATTTTCAACCGATATGTAACGGGTAATAGTAATATCAATATTATCATGATATAATATTCATATGATATTCTATCAAAAAAAAAACCAAATATTGTGGTTTGAACACCCAAATCGTAATTAACTGTGGAGAAAGAAAAGCATTGTATACTAGGGCTCACTGTGGTTATTGATTGCTGGCTGTTGTAGTTGGACGATAGGGAGCCCTAATTACCCAAGCTGCAATTTGAAATAACTCTCACCGCCCATGCAATCGACACGACTCATTTTTTTGGATGAAAACTTCTCGGGTTTCCAACCGTGTCAGAGTCTGCATGGTGTAGACCGACGTTACGTTGGTCGACTTTCCCGGCATTCTCAGGGCTCATCCAAACGTCAGGGCTCCAAACATCAGCCCTGAGGACACGAAACGTCGCACAGTGGGCTGAAATCGAAAAAAGCTGGACAAAACCTCAAAAACGATTTTTTTGAGTGCGGAATTTGAAACTTTGCACAGTTTTTGTCAATACAATAGTGCTTTTTTTTACGAAAACCGTTTTTCATAGGTTACTTTTTTAAACAAATTACTTGGCCTTAAAGTTCCACAAATTTCGCAGAAATTGCCTTCATTGAATTTTTTTCGAAAATCAGCATGTTGAAATTAATGCCACCCCTTCTGTAGTGTTTCCATAGAAACAAAAATTTACAATATTATTATTTGGTTTATTATTGTTAATTCTTGATAATTTTTACGACTCAGTTGCATTATTTGTGGCCGATACGATACAAAATGGCGGACCCTGTTTTTCATCGAAATTTTGTGTTCGTGTAGGATTTTAAAAAAAGGATCACCGAGTTACCTCGAAATATTTACACCACATATGCAACAAAGTATATAGAGTGTGATACCAGAAGTACAGCTGCGACCACCTGTGACGCCGAAATTAAGATCGATTTTTCGAACTCGAAGTGTTCGCAGTTCGCAGCGAAGATTTCCGCCCACTGTGCGTCGCCCCACAACATGCAGACCCTTTATTGTATTGTACATGGAGGAGGCGACCGACAGCTGAGGTTATTTGCGCCTTTAGGGAAGGGTAGCTTCGGAAGGGTGGAGAGAAACCCGGCGTCGGCATTAGCCTGCTCTTAGCGAAAGGCGCCAAGGGGACCGCGGCTCAACGTCCCATCCGACGGACGGAGTGTTGCGCTTGAAATGTCCTCCACACAACATTCAAGCAGGGATCGGGCAGTCTTCGAAAATTCTCTGCCACTGCCGGGATTTGAATCCGAGCCCGACGGGTGGGAAGCCAACGCTCTAGCCACCGCTCCAACCCGATCCCCATGCAGACCCTGACTCGGTTGGAAACCCGAGAAGCTTACATCAATGCTTTTCACCGGGAAAAGCTCAGATTCTTCATAACTCATTTTGCTGGTCCTTGCGATCTGAAAAATTCGTTGCGATGCAACACGCTTCTTCAACGATTTTATTTTTGTTCATGTCAGATGTACGAATAAGGATGTGGCATTTCAAGACTGTACAGGAAACAGTATGACCTTTCCCGTTTGAGTGAAGGAGACATTGAAGCAAAGGATACCGGTGAGCGCGTGCGATGCACGCTACATATATAAGAATAAATCTAGACGTATTAAATTAAAAAAAAAAACCCTTAAGGCCTGTTTACACGATACATTAACACGTACGAGTTAATGTCTGTTTGCGTGAATGATTTTTGTGGACCGGAACGGAACATATACGAATGCATGAACCAAATTAGAACAGGTTCTATTTTCTGTGCATGCATTTGCACAAGTTGGGTGGTTACACGGTGCATTTTGGCGTTCATTCTCGCGTTCATACATTTAGACATTAACCCGTACGTGTTAATGTACCGTGTAAACAGGCCTTTAGACTTAGAAATAAAATACACTATCAAGACTAAAAACTGAAATCAATCGCCTAACATTTCGCCGGCATGTGGCAAAAATTGCGGTTAACTGCCCATCTTAATAATGACAATTTTGGTTACTAGAATAGGATATTTTACATTTTTACAATCTTGTCGGATTATTTTTCCTTTTGTTGTTTATTTTTTGGGCGGGTAGTCTCTTATCATATTTTGTTATTTTTTCTTTTTATTCCTTTTATGTATTTTTTTCAACAATACAGTCTTTCTTTCCAAACAACAGTGAAGGTTCGTCGTGCTGATTGCAGGTCATCAACAGACAACACGATTTGATGTGTGATCAGTGCAATTGTCAAAGTAGTATCTCTCAAGGATGCTAGACATTGGAAAAATTTTCTTGAATAAGTCTGTAGCATAAAAAAGATTTTCATGTGAGCTGATTAGTCGAGAGATTCTTTACGTGCGTATTAGGTGAAAGTGAACACTGCCTCATCAAGTAACTTTTCTATGAGTCTTCCGTGTGTCTTAACCCGGTAACGCCTGAATTAAAAATTTCATCCCAACTTTTTCGTAATATTCAATTTTAAAATCTGATTGATTAGATGCAAATTTAATACTTTTAGCACTAACAGTCTTGAATATACAGCCTGGTACAATGCGTACCGGTACGCCCTTACGGGGGTCAAAAATCGAAATTAAAAAGGCGTTAGTAATTTCACATTTTAATGCCAGAAACGTTTAAAAAATTCTATTTTGCACAATAAATTATCAAAATTACTCAAAAATGTCAAATCTTGCTTAAGAAAGCAAACTTTTCTGTAAAACGTAATTATAATTATGCTTAATAGTTTAAAACTCTCAAAATCCCGAACAAATTAAAATAATTAACAAAAAAAGTTCGCTCAGTATTGCACTACCAGTTGGTACCATATGGTACCGCTAGGCGTTAACGGATTAACCTTCTTCTGATCGTATGGTATACATTAGTAATGTTATGTCTTCCGATTTTTTAAAATTGCGTACGGAAAATACCAAAAACGTGGAAAAAAAACGAAAAACTTTCGAAATTTGCAGCAGCGAGTTCATAATAAAATGGAAAAAATACAAAAAACAGAGAAAACGTTACCATATTGGTACAAAAATAATAAAAATGAAAAAGAAGTATTAAAAGAAAATAGAGATGGCATTTTACCACAGGTTTATTCAAAGTACAATTTACTTGATAATGACCTAACGGTTGAAACGCGTCGTACTTGCGTCGTAAATAAACCTGTGGAAAACTGCAATCTCTATTTTCTTTTAATACTTACAGGATCTCATTCCAGTACATTTCGCCTGCTTGTGTTACTTTTAAAAACGAAAAAAATACTGAAAATCAAATCATTACTTCAACTTTCAATGTTTATTTTGTTGAATTGTTTCTGAAACATGCAAAGCACTGGATTTCAATATAATTTATGTTTCTTGTTCACACAAACATCACTTTACACCGACAACGTCACATATTCGCCATTTTAATGTTGTCCTCTGTTAGCTACGGTACAGCGACTGAAAATTGTGTGAAGAAAGGGTGTTCTTTTTCGCCGCCCAGTTTGTTCAGTTAAGTACTCGTGATTGTTTGTACTCTGTGTGCGTGCATTGTTTCTTGAATTGGAACGAGTCGACACTGATGAATTTAATGACTGATGGCAATATTTTGTGGAACATGTTGGCAGGATACACTGAAACAAGTGAATGCAAAACTAAACTTTTATAGAAAAATAAATGTTGAAGCAAAGCTGAATTTTAAAGCAATGCGAAAAAAGAAGTTAGCCATTAGCGTCGATGAACGGGGAAAAAAAGTTGCATCGGCCGGGAATCGAACCCGGGCCGCCCGCGTGGCAGGCGAGCATTCTACCACTGAACCACCGATGCTTCATGCAGAGTAGGGGAAAATATAGGAACTTATAACCCAATGACCTTCATTTGTGTTGTGTCGTGTTGGCACATTTTTTTGAAATCTTTTAGTTTACATGGCTGTGAAATTGTTAAAATTTTCCGAAATTCAAAAACATCAAACTTAGCTTTATAATCTTTCTTTATACTTGCTTGTGGGTGAGGATCACTAAAATGTGTTCTCTCCGTGCGAATTTTGGCGGCTTTCAAATCATGCGTTCCCTGCAAGCGAGTTGTTTTAATGGTTTCATGCAACTTCCTTTACTTTTCTTTTATTTGTGCATTTATTTACTTACTTAAGTTTAGTATTTATCGTTTGCTTGTGTAGAAATTTCATGGTGTAACTTATTAATCGAACTTTTGTTTGAGTCCTCACTGGCCGTTGTAGACTGATAACAATGCAACACCATAAAATGCCATAACTTTGAACAATGCAAGGTATTTTCTGGCCTGCTTTTTTTGTCCGAAAACTGATGTTTTTTGTCCGTTGCCTTTAGTTCATGGAAGCTACACATTGCTGTTACAAGGTTCTTTGAGTGGATTTCTAGTTCATCATCCTATTAGACTCAATTTATGATTATTCTTCCCTTGCATGATTATCCTTTAATGGAGCGATTATGGAATACGCGAAGTCAATTTATACAAGCATCCTTCTTGTTCGAAAATAACGCACTTTTATGTTGATAAGTGTGACAGATATGTTAAAGCTGTAAAAACGTCGTTATGGAACCATAACTGACTCGCTTTGAAGCCCGACTGAATTTCAACGTAAGTGCATGTACTTGTCAAGTTCACGGAAAGGAAGACGAATTTTCAAAAATTTTTTACGTCTATGATAAGACTGATGGTAAAGAAAAGCTTTGATTTAGGAGTAGCTGTTAGTGGGTAATAGGGTAGTTTCCTTCATCAAAGAAAACAAAAGGCATTGATGGCGATTCGTTACCCACCATTAGTGTATTCATAATACACAAATTATTTGGTTTTTGAAATACCGGTTTAGACGAATGGCAAGGGTCAAATTTTAACCTCATTTGAAAAAGGCCAGATTGGCGCCCATGCGATTCCACTCCACGTGACGTCACAGGGACCTAGTTTCTACACGATAGGATAGGAGTTATGCATCGTCAGAGGCTACCAATGCATGCATGAGGCACAGAGCTCAGGGAAACATGTCTTAATAATCACCTATTAAAACTGGCTAAGGTCGGAAAGTTTTCTTCGTTTGATAAGGTATTAATAAACCTTTTTTAAGCCATGCGCTACCAGACAGGAAGGTACTCAGCTACCTGTTAGCATCCTGCGTCCTATCAGCGCTCAGAGCCTCGATCAAGGTCACCTACCAGGCGGGAGGGGGAACCAGAAATACGTCACACGGAGAGATTTCCTTACCCGTCGCGTTTTCGCGCGCTTGAAATTTTTCACTTTTCATTTGATCGCGAAAAATAGATATCGTCATTTAAAAATCTAAAAGCGTGAAATACGTACTCCAGGAGTAATAATCTTTCGATTTAGGCAATAAAAAAATAATAGGAAACCACCCTATTATATCAATGATATGCTTTTTTATGCAAGTGAGGAAATATAGGAGAGTATTCCTGATATTAAATTTGCAAAATTAAGGAGTGACTGATACGTATTGATTTTATGAATAATTAGAAGGGCTCTCCTCGTGTAATTGATAAATTAATTTCGCTGGGGTGTGTTCCGGTTTAGATTTTGAACTATTACCAGGGGGAGTGGCGAATCCAGGATAGGGACAAGGGGGGGCTAATTGGGGGTAAGCTCCCAGCGGTAGTGGGGGTCCGAACAAAATTGCCATTCTGTCTAGATCCACTCTGGAGTTGGCACTGGATTGCGACTCACCAAAGCGTGTAAAATAGGCTCTTAGTTTGGAGCTAATTTGTACTTCAATTCGTTAAAGTAGTCAAATATGTCAGAACATATTACTAAATATTTTTTACAAAGTGGCAACTCCCAAAAATTTCGATTTAATTGAGTCAATGTTTCGACCCAATGTAGGTGGGGGGTAGCCCCCTTAGCCCACCCCATAATAATAATAATAATTTTATTTGCCAGCAGACACAATACACTGATATGAACAGGGCATGTATATAAGGCACGTCAAAAAAAACTAAAAGTACAAACCAAATCACTTAAACTCACAGAGGTCCATCTCAATTTGTTATAAAACACTGATATTTGTCTATACCATAGAAACATTAATCAATGAGAAATGAAAATATTGAGGCAGTGTCCTTTCATTCTTAATAATCTAGGGTAAGTTATTATAGATTTTTGTACATATAGCCCTAGGTCCACTTAGTGTCAAAGATAAGTTAGATGGTTGGACATGCACATCATTACATCTCCTAGTGATATTTATCATTTAATAAAAAGTCAACCATTTGCTTTTTAACATAGACTACACAATAATATAAATACACACATGGGATCGGAAGTATCTTTAATTCTTTAAAAAGTGGTTGGCAATGAGCTCGGTAGTGTTGATTACACATGGTCCTTAACATTTTCATCTGTATTGCCACTGATCAGGGCCCCTGAAAGATGGTGTCCAGCAGAAAGCCATTTGTTGTGAACCTCCCATGTTAACGAAAATTGTCACGCGGTGGATACCCATGAAAAATTACATTCATATTCAGTACGAATCCATTGTCCGAAAATTTTAAGGGCGTGAAAAGAGTTTATCGGCACAGGAGTCAGCGATGATGGACAGAAATTGGATGAAAATCCATCGTCTGAGATTGTTTCATTAGCACATACGTGGATATTCATTGAGAACACATCCATCGGAGGTGCGTGTTAATTCCTCTCCAGATTCAATTAGCTCTGATTCGTGAGGCTGGTTTGATTCGCTACCGTTACTTCATTCTCGTGACTAATCACGCTTCCTCTCATTCATGTTGTAATGCATATGGGCTCAGTGTTCGCATTTCTCCTATTTTCTCGCATCCTCTAATTAGACCAAGAAAATCAGTGGCGCAGAAAGAGGGAGGTTTGGGGGATAAAACCCGCCCCCCCCCCCCAGAACTCAGAGAAATTTTTAAGGTTGATCTATTTTACTTTATTGGGTCAATATTACTTATAGACAGTGTAATGGTCAAAAAAATATCCACCAGAAAGCCGTAAAACTCACCATTTTGAACCGTTTATCGTAAATTTTTCTGGGGAAGGGTCCCCGACCCTTTCACTTACCCACATAGGCGTAACCAGCGAAGGGTAGCTGCTCCCCCGTAGAAGCAAAAATTGCAAAAGTCTTTAAGCAAAATCAGTACTGAATTGAAACGAAAGTATTCAACAAATTTTCTTTAAACCCACGAAAAATAATATGTATTAGTATATGATATGTAACTAAAATAAAACTATTTTTTTACAGGGATATATTATCATAAACTACTAAAGCGCTGTCATAATTTTCTTAATATGTTGGTTTCATTCACCTTTTCCATGTTAAATTGTCACAACTTGGCTTCCCCACCCCCTAGTTATGATCCTGGATACGCCCTTGCTTACTCTGGCGGATATTCTATACACCCTGACCCCCCAGTAGTAGTTGTGCCTAGAACCCCCGTAGTCTTAATTCCTGGCTACGCCCATGCAGAAAATGTTCTCAATTTGGATACTTATGAGTTCTGTTTCTTGAGGAAATAAATTCCACGCTTGTTAAGGCGCCCTCCTAGATAATGATGTAACAGTAACGAAACTATGGTCCACCTAGTGAGTATCAATGATGTGATGTAACAAAGCATAATTAATAGAATTGCATCTAGGTATTACCGAGGGTATTACCCTCCAAGCACCCTGCAGAGGTGTTTGGCAGGGCGTACACTATCAACAACATGCACCAGAGGATTAAAATATACTTCCGAAAATACAATTATTGTTAATAATTACGTCTTTGGTCACATTTACTTTTATTCAATACATTTATAAAGTACTTTTTATTTATAATCTAATCGAAAGGTAGGCAAGTAATCGTTTCATTTTATTAATCCACGTTGGAAATTTGAATCCCATGCGCGCTGAACGAAATGTAGTTCCAGCTATATATTAACCTCAACCACGGATGCAAAATTTTAGTTGAATATATATTCATACTTGCCTAAGGATGCCTAAATCAATTATTTAAATTATAATTATATGCAACGACATTTAGGAATCAAGTTTTACCTTTGTATGAATATGGTAGTATAATTTGTTAGTATGCATAACGTTTGTTGGGACCTTGTTTTGTGCATGTGGGAATTCTGTTGCGTGCTGGTGATTGATCACCCCCTGCCAAAACGCCCTGGAGATGGCTCTTTGGGTATTATTTACGCGTAGATGTAGATGTAAGGAATGTTTAAAATGATGGTTTGCATGTTGACGAATTTTCGCGAACATACCACCTCAATGAACAGAAATGGAAACGGACAACTGAATTCTTTTCGCGTTCTTGTTTTGGTGTCTTCAAGTCTCTCAGCCATTTTCGACACGGCCAACTTCACGTGCCTGGAGGCGAAGTCGAAAAAAATTCGAGCAACGCTAATCGATTCAACCTTCCCAACGTTTTTTCTCGCGCCTTCTTCTCATTCTCGAATGTGTGTGGTTTTTAGGTAGAGGGGAGGGGTGAGTATGGGCATGAACGCGCCCTTTGGAAAATTTTCCTCCTCTCGTCCCGTTGCCTCACGATATACTTTTGTTTTCCATTCCCACACAGTCTTCCCTCCCCCACCTCCTCCTAACATTCCTTCTCCCCTTACCCCTCCTCCTTCTCTCACACTTTTAAGTGTCCCTTCCCCTACTTGACCTGCATTCCCCACAACCAACAATTTCTCCTCTTTTTTTCTCTCCTCCCAACACATCTCAAATCCTCCCCTCTCCTTTTCTTCTCTTTGTTATTTAAAAAAATATATTCTTCACCCCAGTTCACAACATCTTATAAACGCATTGTATGTGCCAAACAGAGTTTTTTCATCGACGATGAGCTGAAAGGTGTGATTGAATGGAGATTCGCATCTCTATGGCTACGTATGGTATGGTATTTGGAGAGGGCGACCAACAGCTAAGGTTATTTGCGCCTATAGGGAAGGGTAGCTTAGGAAGGGTGGAGGGAAACCCGGCGTCGGCATTAGCCTGCTCTTAACTAAAGGCGCCAAGGGGACCACGGCTTAACGTCCCATCCGACGGACGTTGTGTTGAGCTTGAAATATCCTCCACACTTCATTCAAGCGGGGTTCGGATAGTCTATAAAAATTTTCTGCCGGGATTTGAACCCGAGCCCACGGGGTGGGAAGCCAACACGCTATCCACAACACCAACCCGATCCCCTCGATGGGATGATGATTTACGATCAATAAGAGATTATAACGGCAGCAATAGAACTCGTAAATAGATTGCATGACTTGTAGTGTAGCCTACTAACCTATGTAAAACTTAATGCATGTTTCTGAATTTCTATTCTATATTCTATTTCTAACAGCATATAGTAGCATAGTTTGTTATTATACGGGACGTTTTTTGGACGGTGTGGTGTGCATGTGGGAGTCCAAATGCATGCTGCATGCTGGTGATTGATCACCCCCTGCCAAACACCCTAGAGGTGGCTCGCAGGGTATTATGTAGATGTAGATGGCTAAGTTCTGACAACTCGTACATCAAAAGTTGGCCGGTCTGAATTAATACTGCTAATAATGTTAACAAAAAATAAAATTCAATCAAAAAAACAACTTTGTTTGAAAAAATGTATAATTCTTCTTTTTTCGTTTTATGTATTTTTGGTTTTTTATTTCAATTGAAATTAAATGCAATTAGTTTAGTGTGTAGACTCGATAGAGTGGCTCGCAGGGTATTTTGTAGATATAGATGTATTATTATAATGACCCGATCTACCATAGTATGTGGCTTTTGTGAAGGCCGTTTTACACGGGGAACGGAATCGCGCAGGTTAGAACTGCATTAATTTCTAAAATGACGTGGAATTGCACAAATGCATGAACGAAATTAGAACAGAGGCTATTTAGCCATCTCACGTCCACGCATTCTCGCATGTGTTCTAGCAATTCATCGCTTTACACGACGCAATTTTGACTGCGCCTTCGTACACACGTCAGATTGTGCAAGTACGTGCCCCTTGTAAAACGGCCTTAAGATATGGGTAGCTTCGTCGGAAAATAAGCTGGTTTAAAATTTACATAATAGATTTATTCTTGTTTTCAGTCTATGGATTAGTAGGGAAGATGATCATGCGATTCAGGCTTTAAGTGGAGTTATTGATCAGTTACGAAAGTAATTGCGGTCTCACTTCGATATAAATAGAAGTTTTAGCGCTCATACTGGTTTATTCACGTGTACATATATCCCTCACTACTCCGCCCATTTCCTCTCTTTGTCCTCTCCCTCCTAGCCAATCCTCCTCCTCTCGGCTACACCTCCTTCCCCTCCGCCTCCCAAATAAAGTGCGTCTTTTCCTTTCACTTGGCGCCTCGGGTCTCGCTCAGGATTTTTTTTTCTTTTTGGTTTCCTTTTTCATCCTCGCTGGCGAAAAGGGCGGAGGAGGAAAAAAGAAAGAAATGAAAATACGTAAAAAAAATCGCGCTTTTTTTAGCCAATCCCTTCACTTCCCAACTCCCGGAATGTTCTCAACAAACTTCCACGCGTATGTGTTTTGTATTTTGTCAAGGCAACACTCGGCCTACGGATTTCCAGGTAGATAGTCGTCTCGCGTTTCGCTCGTCGCTTGTTTTTTTTCCTACCGTTTTTCGCCTCGAGCGAATTATTTTAATTTTTTTTTTTCGATGGCAAGCCAGGAGGCAGGGAGTAGCTTCCAATGCTTGGGTCTTTCTGTTACCGGGGTACGATGATTTCTTACAACCACTAGATCGATGTCTCTCGAGTCTGTCTGACTCGCGAATTCTTAAGATGATTACGCGTCGCAATGATAACATTACGGAGTTCTTAGCGGTTGAACTTTAACCTTGGTTTCAAGAAATTAATACCGAAATACGATGCTTCTTATCACAGGGAAAGGCATAAATATCTTTGTAAATGACCTCTTGATAGCAATTTTTCATTTTATTTCATAGCGAGGAAAAAGAAAAGCATTTGCATCGATATTTATTACATCTAAGAAGTACTGTGCAAGCCCCCATCAGGGTGTTTGGCACGAGGTGATTCCACCCCAGGAATGCAGTGCTCGTCCTAGACTAAATTAATAAATCACTCGCTAGCTGGTTACCGGCCAAGCACACTGGAGAAATACACGCGGTAAGGCCAGAAACTAGGAGAGTGCTAAGGACACGAACATGCTAGCATGCAATTGAAACTAATATTTAGTAATAGAAAACGATAAGTTAGCTTCGTGAATGATTCATGCATAATTTATAAATTATATCCTACCAAGAAATGCATGCAGATTCATCTACTTGCATCTACATGATGCCCGAAGAGCCACCTCAAGGGTGTTTGGCAAGGGGTGATCAATCACCAGCATGCAGCATGCATTTTGACTCCCAGATAGCTAGATATAGAGCCTTTGAAATCCTGTTTTCGTATTTACTTTGCGTAGTCAAGAACTAGGATATGAAAATTCACTTTGTACATCCCTAGGTAACATTAAATGATGAAATCGTAATGTCGAAACCGTATTCGGGGGTAACTATTAGAGTGTATCGAATAACAGGAATTCTTATTTCCTTTGAGATATCTACCTTTTTCTGCGTATAGTTGGGGCTGATTTTATCCCTTCTTCTATTTCGTAGAATAAATGTATACCAATAGATGACGAAACCCTGAGATGAGGATGCAATTCGGCTGTATTTTCTCCTCTTCACCAAATTAAGACCCTGCTGGCCACCTCTAGGGTATTTGGCAGGGTGTGACATATCACTAACATACCAACTGTTTTCAAGACTATTCTCCTCTCCCAGTCTTCGTAGAATTTCTACATTACTCGCATGAAATGAGGAAAATAAATGTACATAAACGGGCATGCTTCGGCTTAGTTTTATATTATTCTTATTTATTTTATACATATTGTATTGACAAATTCAGGAGCAGTGTCTAACGAAGTTAGCCATATCTTATCAACGCCAACATATTACGGAAGATCAGATCATATAAGTAAATTAAGAGAGATAGACTGTAGCACAGATATATTCAGAATGTCTTTTTTCCACGATCAATAAGAGATTATATCGGCAGCGTTAGAACTCACTAATAGATTAGATGACTTGTAGTGTAGCCTACTAACTTATGTACACCATAATGTATGTTTTTTTGAATTTTATTATTATTTCTAACATTATGTGGTAGTATTATTTGTTAGTATGCGTAACGTTTTTTAGGACCGTGTGCTGTTCATGTGGGGATCCAATTGCACGCTGTATGATGAGGACTGACCATCCCCTTCCACACACCCTAGAGGTGGCTCGCAGGGTACTATCTAGGTGTAGATATATACTGTGGGCTACTTTGGTATACTTGTCTGGTGAAGGTCTATGTGTGGGTGGGGAATATTGGCCATACGGTTGGTTGCATTGCTCTCCGTTGCATTCTATTCTTCGCCTCCTCTCCGACTCACTGGCACGTTCAACATTTTCACGGTCTCACCTCCCCCCCCATCCTCATCTCCTCCCCCTCGATGCTTTTAGAGCTTACGTCACCTCTTTCTTTCGCTCTTTCCACATGCACCACCACCCAACCACCCTGTCCATACCTTTATGGCGTCTACTCTTTGAACACAAGGATCAGTGGCGCAGCGAGGGGGGGATTTTGGGGGTTAAAACCCCCCCAGAGCTCAGAGAAATATTTAAGTTTAATCCATTTTACTTAATTGGGTTGATATTAATAATAGAATAGTGTAAGGATTAATAAAATATCCCTCAGAAAGCCGTAAAACTCACCATCATGAACCGTTTATCTAAAAATTCCGCAATTTATTAATCTCGCACCTACCGCTTATCCTGGTGGGTATTCCATATCTCCCATATATTGCATGACTTGTAGTGTAGCCTACTAACCTATGTAAAACTTAAAGCATGTTTCTGAATCTCTATTCTATATTCTATTTCTAACAGCATATAGTAGTATAGTTTGTTATTATACGGGACGTTTTTTGGGCGGTGTGGTGTGCATGTGGGAGTCCAAATGCATGCTGCATGCTGGTGATTGATCACCCCCTGCCAAACACCCTAGAGGTGGCTCGCAGGGTATTATGTAGATGTAGATCTCCACACACCCCGGAATTGGTTGCACATAAACCCCCCAGCCTTAATTCCTCGCTGCGCCCCTGACAAGGATAGACTACATCTGCGAAATACCTTGCAAGCTATCCCAAGTGTATATAGCAGGGATAACAAAATAGTAAAAGGCATGCCTTAGATATCGAAATTTTTGCTAAATCAGTATTCGGATGAAGGTCCTAAACGAGGCACACCTGGAACTTTGAGAATTTGTTATCCGAAGGATTCACACAAGATTTAAAAAAACCGGGACCCTTCGATCAGAATCTAAGGGCTCTACCCACTAGGCTATTGCGATCCCCAAAGTTTTTTTAAAATGTATTTGTGAACGAGTTGTATGCCAACACCCTCCACCACAACACCATTGAGTTTGAGTTGGAGGGTAGCGCGTGGATCTAGGTAGCAAATTCATGTCTATCAAACGTTTTCTCGAATGTTGTGAGAAATATCCTGTTCTTATCCTCTATATCTGAATGAAACTCGAGGTCGTGGGGTATCATGTAGATGTAGACGCTAGGTGTTGAAAAAAAATGCACGAACTCTTATAATATCCCACGCTTCAATGAATCCTTGATCGGTACAAGCTTGATTAAAGTGAGGAACATTGCAATATTTGGTGCGTTCTTCTGTCTTCACAAAGGCGTATCTGGGATCAAAACTAGTGGGGGGCAAGCCTTGGTCGTTCAAGTTGTAGCACAGAAAAGGTTAAGTAAACCAAAATTTCAAGAAAATTATAACACCGCTTTATTAGTTTTTAAAATTTTTTTGCTCGAAAATAAAATATTAAACATTTTAATTCCATGTTTTATACAAATATCAATTCTCTTCGATTTAAAGAAAGTTTTTTTCGAAACTTTCGTTTTGAACTAAATTTATTTTGCTTCTAGGGGGCAGCTACACCCTCCTGCCTCCGCTGGGTATGCCCATGTGCGTGGAACGTTTTTTTTTCAAGCTTCGATGGGCCATGAACAGAAGACGAAATGATTGATTAAAAATTATTTCATTGGTAAATGTACCGCTGTAAACTTTAAAAAAGAGCGTAAAGTTTTCATTTTTAAAAGAGCTAATTTTGATGGGTTTAAGAGTCATATGAAAAATGCTTTCCCCGAGTTTCAAGAATCAGTATTAAAGTTAAATGTAGAGAATACTTGGAAAGCTTTTCTTTCGCTCGTAACTTCGGGAATAAATAGCTACATCCCTAGTAAAATAGTAAAAGAAGGCAGCGAACCGAGATGGTACGACGCGGAAGTGAGAAAATCATTGAGGCGACAGAGAGCGTGTCATGCTAAAATGAAAAAAGTCAGCACGGATTTATCCGCTAATGAACGCGAGCTAATAATTAAAAAATATAGGATGACTAAAGCCGCCACGAAGGAAGCGTTCAGGAATGCGTTCACGAATTTTAAAAGAAAAACACTAGTAGAGCAGTTACAGGATAACCCAAAAGCATTTTGGTCATATGTTAGGGAAGTTCAAGGTAAACGATCTACCGTATGTTCGCTGAGAAACGACAATGGAGATGTGTTGACAAGCAGTTACGATAAAGCCAATTTATTAAATTCCTACTTTAAGAGCGTGTTCACGGAGCCTTCCGAAAACTCACCCGAGACCGATGACAATCCCTGTATTCATAAGATGCCAGCTATTGACATTAGTACGCTCGGAATAGAAAATATATTGAAATCGCTTAGTCCAAATAAATCACCTGGTCCAGACGAAATCCCTTCTCGCGTATATAAAGAACTAGCCTCAGAACTTGCCCCCTACTTGCAGTTAATATTCAGTAAATCCATCAAGCAACACGAAGTACCTAATGACTGGAAAATCGCTAATGTAACGCCAATATTTAAAAGTGGAGACAAGGAACAGCCATCTAATTACAGGCCGATATCTTTAACGTCCATCTCTTGCAAAGTCCTTGAACACATCGTAGTCAGCTCGGTAATGAAACACCTAGACGCGCAAAACTTATTAATGGGAAATCAACATGGATTCAGGAAAAGCAGATCGTGCGAAACTCAGTTAGCGCTTTTCGCCCACGATATTTTAGTCTCCGGGGAAGACAACATTCCAGTAGACGCGATTTTTCTTGATTTCAAAAAGGCATTTGATAAAGTACCCCACGGAAAGTTAATAATAAAACTGAAATCTTATGGTCTAGACGAAGATGTCATTTCCTGGATTAGAGAATTTTTGAGCGACCGCGTCCAAAGAGTAGTATTAGACGGTGCAGTCTCCAATGAGGTTAGAGTGACTTCTGGCGTTCCTCAGGGTAGTGTCATTGGCCCACTCCTATTCCTTCTTTATATAAACGACATTGGCGAAGTAGTGCAGAGTAAGTTACGATTATTTGCAGACGACGCTGTAGTTTACAGAGAAATTCGTTCCAGCAAAGATATAGATGAACTAACGAATGACCTTGCTGCTATCCAAGCTTGGTGCGATGCTTGGCAGTTAGAACTAAATTTGGAAAAATGCGTCGTAATGAATTTCTGGAAGAAGAATAACTCCCTACAGCGTAACTATGTCATTCGGGGCGCGCAGTTAAAGGCAGTTGAATCTGTGAAATATCTAGGGGTTAGACTCAATAATGATCTATCGTGGAATAAACATATTCGAGAAATAACCGGTCAAGCTAATCGTAAAATGGGTTTTGTTAAAAGAATATTAGGAAAGTGCGACGACAAAGTGAGAGAAATTAGCTACTTTTCCCTCGTTAGACCACATTTGGAATACGCTGCCAGTGTTTGGGACCCTCATGAAAAAGGCTTAATAACAGAGTTAGAACGCGTGCAAAGAAGAGCTGCCAGGTATGTGAAAGGTCGTTACGATAGTCTTGTTAGTGTAACTGACCTCTTACATAAACTCGGATGGGAATCTCTGTCGGACCGTAGATTGAAAAATAGACTAAACCTTTTAGATAAATTCAAGAGCAGTGTCTTTTCTGACGAAGTTAACCATATCTTGCGGACGCCAACGTACTACGGAAGATCAGATCATATAAATAAAATAAGAGAGATAGATTGCAGAACAGACAGATTCCGAATGTCATTTTTTCCACGATCAATAAGAGATTATAACGGCAGCAATAGAGCGCGTAAATAGATTGCATGACTTGTAGTGTAGCCTACTAACCTATGTAAAACTTACTGCATGTTTCTGAATTTCTATTCTATATTCTATTTCTAACAGCATATAGTAGTATAGTTTGTTATTATACGGGACGTTTCTTGGACGGTGTGGTGTGCATGTGGGAGTCCAAATGCATGCTGCATGCTGGTGATTGATCACCCCCTGCCAAACACCCTAGAGGTGGCTCGCAGGGTAATTTGTAGATGTAGATGTAGATTGGTAAATATTGAGCACACTTGTGGTGTCCTTTCGACATAATCGTTTCGGCGATGAAGTAATTGGTCGTGCCTGTGGACAAGATCCCTTCTTCATAGGATGTTGCCGTCAATGACTTCCAACGAATTTTGCCTTTGCCCTGAAGATCATCGCCCGTTTGAAAACGCTTCCCTCCTGGCCACATCGTCATTTCAGCGTAAAGATGGAAGTCACACGGTCCTATACCGACATTGCACGGCGGGTGATCGGAAATGTCCCGTTGAAATTACTCAAGGAGCAGTTGGGCTGCGTCATCACTAACAATAAGATGAAGGGCGTTGTCATGGATCAGAACACTTCCAGAAGCCAGAATGTCTCTTGTTTTGTTTTGAATGGGAATGGGCGTAATGTGTCACACTATAGCCACAGTGCATTTAAAAAAATTTCTTTTATCGGTATAAAAGTCAAGACATGTCAATGCTGAAGACGTTCGGCGAGATTTCTGGCTGTCGCTCCGCAGTGCACTCTTGGAGGGAGAATCAGTTGAGGCAGTGTGGTTAATGATATTGCTACTATCCTTGACCAACACAAGGTCGTACCCAGGATCATAACTGGGGGGGGGGGGGGGGGTGCTAACTAAGTTGTGACATTAGTTTATGAGATATGAAGTAAAGCACTTTGTACTTTCCACATAAAAAAATATTAAAATACAGTCGACATGTTTCGACATGAGTCTTGATAATTCTGCGGAGCAGCGAAACATGTCGACTGTAGTTTAATAAATTTTTATGTGGAAAGTGCAAAGTGTTTTACTTCATATCTCACAATGGATGTCCACAAAGTATCTGCCACATCCATCCAATTCCTTAGTTTATGAGATTATTTCCTTGAAAAAATAGTTTGATACTACTAAATATCATTTTTCGTGGGTTTAAAGAAAATTTGTTGAATGCTTTCGTTTCAATTGAGTACTGATTTTGCTCGAAGACTTTTACAATTTTTGCTTCTAGGGGGGGCAGCTGCCCCTCGCTGGGTACGCCCATGAACTAACAACTTATGGTCAGAAATGACTTGATGATGCTTTTGCTGAGCCATCGGAGGTTGAAAAATAAAAGGACCTCGTATCTTTATGATTACAAAATTCCGTCTGAGTAATGTTAATCCCGCCAGGTGAGCCTACCTGGCATCCCTTTATGGTTTATCACTCGCATCCGTCTCGACACCTTTACTTGTTTCAGACACTCCTTTCAAAATTGCTCTCACCGTGTCCTCTCCTTGCCAATGCAATCCTCACACCACCGCCTTTATTATCCGGTTTTCCCCCTGACTCCGCTTCTGTCTGTGCATGCGTCTGGCGTGCAACTTCCCTGTTCGCTGTCGCTTCCCCACGCGGCAGTGGTGCCATGTCACGCAGTCGTCTCCTTGAAAACACCCCACAACCAGCACCGACTGCTAAAGAAATTAAAATTATGGAAAAAAATTTAGTTAATTCATAAAAAAATATCCTCCTTTCTCAGATATGTGGCCAGACTCGTGATGAGTTGTTACGACAAAAAGTGCAGCGTTTGCAGTATGTTACGAGAGTTAGGATGGGAATCTTTACAGGAGCGTAGATTGAAGTATAGGCTAAATTTAATTAGTAAATTGGAAGAAGATGTTTCCTCGGAGAATGTGAAACATATCCTTCGTGTACCGTGGTAGACGTGATCATGATAATGAAAAGAATTTTAATAATTTTTTAGTAGGTTATAAGTCATCCCTTGCGTTTGAAAAATACCAAATACCCGTTTTTAAAATAACAAGTCCTACATGAAAACGATGACATTATTTCCCGGCGACTTGTTTGCGTAAAGATTTTATGGAATTACCTCCGGTTTAAATATTTTGTAAAATCTCTGTTTAAGCCTCTATTGGAGCATGGTTATGATGCCCTTGTGAGAGCTGGAGTCGATAAAACACAGCGCAGGGCGGTCAGATTCGGGATGAGTGGTTTCCTTTACGTTAGGCGAGTTAGGATGGGAATATTTACAGAAGCGTCGGGAACGTTATAGTCTATATTACTTTATAAATTCGAAGAAATGATTTGCTTGCAAGTATTTGCATGAAAAATATCCTTCATTTACCGTCGTACTGTAGTAGACTTGATCTCGAGAGGAAAAAATAGGCAATCGACTGTAAAACAGAGGAAATAAAAATGAAATTCGTTTTTCGCACTACCAGGGATTGCGCCATTATCTCGATTAATTCAAATTATGGCGTCACTCGCTAGTACGACTCATTGTTTTTATCATGTCGGTTGTTTTAAGCTTGCTTAGATTTACCTTATGAATTACAAACCGTTTTTAAGTTCTGGATTTGTATTATTGTGCACGTTCTAATTTGTTATTACTTCATTTTTTTTAGTAAATGTGTTTTTCCTTAGGGGATCCTCTTGCATGCAGGTGGTTGCTCACCTTCAGTCAAATACCCTAGAGGTGGCTCGCGGGATATTATTGACATGTAAATGTGTCACCACCATTTCAACGAACGACTTCTTCGCTGCTTTTATTTTTATTGATTTTGGCAGCTGCACTCGCTCGGATAATCGAATCTTCCTCCTTTCTCAGATTTGTGGCCAGATTCGTGATGATATGTTACGACAAAAATTGCAGCGTTTCCAATATGTTGCGAGAGTTAGGATGGGAATCTTTACAGGAGCGTAGATCGAAGTATAGGCTAAATTTACTTAGTAAATCCGAAGAAAATATTTCCTCAGACGATGTACAACATATCCTTCGTTTACCGTCGTACTATGGTGGACGTGGTCACGAGAAGAAAATAAAAGAAATGGACTGCAAAACAGAGAGATTTAAAATGTCATTCTTCCCTCGCACTGGGGAGCAACCGCAATTAATTAAATTAATGGCGTCATTCGCTAGGATGACTCATGGCATGTCTTTTTTTCCACAGTTCTAACCTTCTATGTATTTGCTATAGGAATTACTAACCCTTGTAAAGTTTTGTCTTTGCATGAATATACTTGTATATTTTACTCATATGCGTAATATTTCTATTACCGTGCGGTGTGCATGTGGCGGTCGTCTTGCATGCTGCATGTTGGTGATTGGTCACCCCTTGCCAAACACCCAAGAAGTGGCTCGCTGGGTATTATGTAGATGTAGATTCTCCTGTTGTTTTTTAAATAAATAATAAACATTTTGCTGTGGCACTCGATGTGAGCAATTAGAGAAAAAAGTAAACTCATTGATACATCAGGATATCGTTGTATGTGTTTCTGGAATAATTAGCCAGACTGCATATTATTTTGCGTGTGAAAAAATTTCTTGAAAGTTGTAAGTGTAAATTATTACCGATATTTTTAATGAATTACAATTCAATTTCCTCTTCCACGTAGTCGTTGTAGAACGCGTACAGAGAAGAGCTGTCAGATTCGTGAGAAGTCGTTACGATAGTCTTGTTACTGTGACTCTTAGATCAATTGGGATGGGAATCTCCGTCAGACCGCAGACTGAAAACTAAACTGTACCTATTAATTAAATTCAAGAACAGTTTATTTTTCGAAAAAGTAAGCCATATTTTGCGAGTGTGGCTCACAGGGGGTATTATGTAGATGTAGTTGTGAACCTGACTGACGATGCAATTTTAAGGTCGTTTTACACGGGGCACGGAATTGCGCAGGTTAGACCTGCATTAATTTCTAAAATGGCGTGGAATTGCGCGAATGCATGAGCGAAATTAGAACAGGGGCTATTTTGCCGTCTCGCATCCACGCATTCTCGCATGTGTTCTAGCAATTCACCGCTTTACACGACGCAATTTTGATTGCGCCTTCGCACGTACGTCAGATTGCGCAATTCCGTGTACCGTGTAAAACGGCCTTTAAACTCGTTGCAGATGTCCAACAGGAACGTTTTTTCACTTTTTTTCCCCAAAAATTAGACGGTGAGCAGTTCCAGAACTACGCGGAATATTGCTCATTTTAATCAAACCTTTATTATTTGGGATGATAGGCGTCATGCAAGAGAGTAGAAGGAATTCGCTGTATCTGAGGATGGAGGTCACCGGAGGCATCTCTCCGCCAATCGGAACAGCAGCAGCGGCGTCGGCGGAAGTGGCACTCGCTTGCTCCGCCTTCCGGATCTTCAATCCCTCGCAATTGTACCTCCCACGGATTTTTTTCTCCACGCATTCGCCAAGTAGAATGAGAACAAAAGCGGTTCTTCATCTTCGTGTTCGGTGAAAGGACTGCGGGAATTCAGCAAGAGAAATATCCTTACCCGGTGACTTTAGCTAAACCCCCTATGAACAAAGTGATATGTATCACTGAATGCTTGTGTATATATATATGTTATACTTTATATCTTAATTGCATGTGTAATGTATGTGTATACTTTGTACCTCATTGATTATGTTGTATTTTACAAATAACACGGCTTTAGCTTTCACTTAGTAGGTTTTCGCAGGTTTTTCACGCCCCCCTTCTTGTGTGGGTGTTTTCCTGCAGTGAGCTTTTTCGCTGAAGGATACTACACCCTTATCCTCATTTTTTTTCCCACAAACAGAAATCTTTTTTCCACAAAATTTTCACATACAGTTGTTCATATTTTTGACATTTCACAAATATTGTATATTGTATAACCTTTGTATTGTAAACGTTTGTCTATTATTTTTTAATATGTTTGCATTAACGCTATGGAGGGGTTAGGTGGACGAGGGGTCTTCTTAGTCTCAACCTCGCCCGAATAAAGACATTTTATTATTATTATTATTATTATTATGAACTAGTAGGCAATTTTTGCCTTTGCAGGGATGTGGAAGTATAATATCATATTTGAAATGTATTCAACTGTCTGGGTACATACCCCTTAGAACAATAGACATGAAGTAACATGATATTTCGAGTTAATATAAGGTAAAAACAACGCTGAATAACGTAATATGTTATATTATATTATTAATTTTGTACTCTCATTTTTTCATCTACATCTACATCTACAAATTACCCTGCGAGCCACCTCTAGGGTGTTTGGCAGGGGGTGTTTCATGTTACCTCTAGGGTGTTTCATGCATAGCCCTGACGAAGGTTTTAAAATAAACCGAGACGTTGGCAAAAAACTTTTTGCATTATATAACCTATACTCCAGGAATTATTTATCATTAATTAAAAGCGGTCACAAGACAAGAGAAAAAAGAAAATCTAATTATAAAATTTTATGCCCTTGTGGTGTGCATTTGGGAGTCCTCTTGCAAGCTGCGTGCTAGTGATTGATCACCCCCTGCCAAACACCTTAGGGATGGTTTGCTCGGCATTATGTAGAGATAGTACATACCGGCCAGATAGCATTAAGGAATTCCTGTACTTATGGAATCCTGTATTTCTTTCTATCCTAGATTGATCCCTAATCTAAAAAATATTACTTACATGCGATATGTAGGATATCACACGAAGGAAAATGGATAAAGTTCTATTGTGATTCTGACCATTGAGCACTAATGCTGAATACTCATGACACTAATATTACCTTTTGTAGTCCTCTTCACTCATTAACGTGTCGAGTACAGTTTAAGTCGATGAAAGAAAAGTAAGCAGGGCTAATGTAATAATGATGAGCATGGGTGCTAATTTTATTGTTTCGTTATGTAAGTATGAATTTGAAAATAAATTCTGTAGTTCGATATCCGTATGATCCATTATTTTCCACGAAACGCTTAGTTATTTTTTCCCTACAAAATTGATAAAGTACTTACGAATTTGATTTATTTAATCCATTTTCCTTACTACTGGTGAATTTCGAGAGAAATTTGAGCATTTCTCTACTTATCACTATCCTAAATGGAGTTACGACATTTTAAGTTCTGGTGAACGTCTCAATGAATATATTTTTGCTTGACGAGCCCATTGATCAGCTGGTTCTTCCGTATTGGCAGCGACACTCATAAGGCGTATAAAGCTCCTTATGACTCTTCTTGAGAAATATTTGATCTGGGACCAATTTTTTCCCTATCAGCACATCTGATCGAAGGTTGTGATCCAGTAACACTTTTTTTTAGTTTTGAACTTTATATTTACGCTTCATTCAAGTTGGGATGATGTGAAAAAAAGGCTTTACACGTACAATCAACTCTTGATTATTTGGCTGCTAATCATTGTTAGTTATTATCCCGGTTTAATTCTCCTCCCTTGGCATAAAATTTTGAAGGACGTTCTGATGGCAGCAATCATGAAACTGATTGACGGGCTCTGGCGAGACTTCATGGTACCGATTCTTCATGTTAATGGCAATACTGACTTTCTTGTTCCACACGTATAAATCTTATTTTAAATGACTCAGGTTTCGGAGTAACATTTTTGACCTTACAGGGAATAATAAATGAAAGTTTTTTCACTTTCATTTATAACTGCAATATGTTCCACAACATCTCGCCAGACACCGTTGAATACATCTATCATCTACATCTACATAATACCTTGTATTGTATTTTTAGTAAATCTCCGGGTCCGGAGGGAATACCCGCGCGTGTCCTCAAAGAGTTAGCTCCACAGATCGCGCCTTACTTAGAGATCATATTCAAGAAGTCACTCTCTGAAGGGAAGTTACCGCCCGACTGGAAAATTGCAAGCGTTACACCCATTTTCAAAAAGGGAAACAGAAATGACCCAGGCAACTACCGGCCAATTTCACTAACATCAATTATAGGCAAGATACTTGAACATATCGTTGTTAGTAATATCATGACTTTCTTGGACAGACGTAACTTCCTCCATGACTGTCAGCACGGATTCCGAAAAAATAGATCCTGCGAAACACAGCTCGCGCTCTTTCTTCACGACGTTATAAAATCTGGTGAATCGAAAAGACAAGTTGACGCACTATTTCTAGATTTTAAGAAGGCTTTCGACACTGTACCTCACAACAAACTTTTATACAAATTACAGTCATGCGGATTAAACGAAACAGTTGTAAACTGGATACGCGACATTCTCAGAGATCGTAAACAAAGAGTAGTTCTTGACGGAATTAGCTCTGATGTTGTAAAAGTTACATCAGGTGTTCCACAAGGAAGCGTAATCGGCCCCCTGTTGTTCATTATATACATTAATGATCTCTGCTCCCAAAAGCATTTTGGTCATATGTTAGGGAAGTTCAAGGTAAACGATCTACCGTATGTTCGCTGAGAAACGACAATGGAGATGTGTTGACAAGCAGTTACGATAAAGCCAATTTATTAAATTCCTACTTTAAGAGCGTGTTCACGGAGCCTTCCGAAAACTCACCCGGGACCGATGACAATCCCTGTATTCATAAGATGCCAGCTATTGACATTAGTACGCTCGGAATAGAAAATATATTGAAATCGCTTAGTCCAAATAAATCACCTGGTCCAGACGAAATCCCTTCTCGCGTATATAAAGAACTAGCCTCAGAACTTGCCCCCTACTTGCAGTTAATATTCAGTAAATCCATCAAGCAACACGAAGTACCTAATGACTGGAAAATCGCTAATGTAACGCCTATATTTAAAAGTGGAGACAAGGAACAGCCATCTAATTACAGGCCGATATCTTTAACGTCCATCTCTTGCAAAGTCATTGAACACATCGTAGTCAGCTCGGTAATGAAACACCTAGACGCGCAAAACTTATTAATGGGAAATCAACATGGATTCAGGAAAAGCAGATCGTGCGAAACTCAGTTAGCGCTTTTCGCCCACGATATTTTAGTCTCCGGGGAAGACAACATTCCAGTAGACGCGATTTTTCTTGATTTCAAAAAGGCATTTGATAAAGTACCCCACGGAAAGTTAATATTAAAACTGAAATCTTATGGTCTAGACGAAGATGTCATTTCCTGGATTAGAGAATTTTTGAGCGACCGCGTCCAAAGAGTAGTATTAGACGGTGCAGTCTCCAATGAGGTTAGAGTGACTTCTGGCGTTCCTCAGGGTAGTGTCATTGGCCCACTCCTATTCCTTCTTTATATAAACGACATTGGCGAAGTAGTGCAGAGTAAGTTACGATTATTTGCAGACGACGCTGTAGTTTACAGAGAAATTCGTTCCAGCAAAGATATAGATGAACTAACGAATGACCTTGCTGCTATCCAAGCTTGGTGCGATGCTTGGCAGTTAGAATCAAATTTGGAAAAATGCGTCGTAATGAATTTCTGGAAGAAGAATAACTCCCTACAGCGTAACTATGTCATTCGGGGCGCGCAGTTAAAGGCAGTTGAATCTGTGAAATATCTAGGGGTTAGACTCAATAATGATCTATCGTGGAATAAACATATTCGAGAAATAACCGGTCAAGCTAATCGTAAAATGGGTTTTGTCAAAAGAATATTAGGAAAGTGCGACGACAAAGTGAGAGAAATTAGCTACTTTTCCCTCGTTAGACCACATTTGGAATACGCTGCCAGTGTTTGGGACCCTCATGAAAAAGGCTTAATAACAGAGTTAGAACGCGTGCAAAGAAGAGCTGCCAGGTATGTGAAAGGTCGTTACGATAGTCTTGTTAGTGTAACTGACCTCTTACATAAACTCGGATGGGAATCTCTGTCGGACCGTAGATTGAAAAATAGACTAAACCTTTTAGATAAATTCAAGAGCAGTGTCCTTTCTGACGAAGTTAACCATATCTTGCGGACGCCAACATACTACGGAAGATCAGATCATATAAATAAAATAAGAGAGATAGATTGCAGAACAGACAGATTCCGAATGTCATTTTTTCCACGATCAATAAGAGATTATAACGGCAGCAATAGAACGCGTAAATAGATTGCATGACTTGTAGTGTAGCCTACTAACCTATGTAAAACTTACTGCATGTTTCTGAATTTCTATTCTATATTCTATTTCTAACAGCATATAGTAGTATAGTTTGTTATTATACGGGACGTTTCTTGGACGGTGTGGTGTGCATGTGGGAGTCCAAATGCATGCTGCATGCTGGTGATTGATCACCCCCTGCCAAACACCCTAGAGGTGGCTCGCAGGGTAATTTGTAGATGTAGATGTAGATTAGCAGTAAAATACGTTTATTTGCTGACGACGCTGTCATCTATCGCGAAATTAGTGATCCCTCTGACTCTGAAATTCTATCATCGGACTTAAACAACGTTCATTTGTGGAGTCAAGAGTGGGGACTCGAACTCAATCTGAGCAAATGCATGGCGGTACATTTCTTGCGGAATTCATCCAACACTAACAATGTTTATGCAGTGGATGGCATTAAAATAAAGGCAACAGACGAAGTGAAGTACCTGGGAGTTACGATAACCTCGAACCTCACGTGGGGAACACATATAAAGAATATTTGCGGCATAGCCCTGAAGAAATTAGGATTCGTCAAGCGTATTGTGGGAAGATTTTCGGATGAGAAAGTAAAAGAAAGGTGCTATTTCGCTCTCGTCCGACCGCACCTTGAATATGCAGCGAGTGTATGGGATCCAGTGCAGAAAGACTTAATCCGCGAACTGAATAAGATACAAAGGAAGGCTGCGCGTTTCGTCAAAAACCGCTACGGGCGTACAGACAGTGTTACCCAGATGTTAAGCGAATTAGGCTGGGAGCCGTTGGAGACTCGGAGGCTGCGCGCTAGGCTTAGATTGCTTGAACAATTAAGAATGGATATCTTTAAGAGCGACACAGAGAATATAATCTTAGAGCCACACTATATTTCCAGGTCCGACAGAAGCGATAAATTAAGAGAGATTTTTTGCCGAACGGATAGATATGGGAATTCGTTTTTCCCCCGAACAATAAAGGACTTTAATAAACGCTTGTCCCAACCTCGTTAGAGCACTTCTTTTTTTTTATAGCTGTAAACGGCTGGTGTCCTAACACCCCCTGCCACACGCCTTTTAGGCGGCTTGCAGGGTATTATGTAGATGTAGATGTAGATGAATACCCTGCGAGCCACCTCTAGGGTGTTTGGCAGGGGGTGATCAATCACCAGCATGCAGCATGCATTTGGACTCCCACATGCACACCACACCGTCCAAAAAAGTCCCGTATAATAACAAACTATACTACTATATGCTGTTAGAAATAGAATATAGAATAGAAATTCAGTAACATGCTTTAAGTTTTACATAGGTTAGTAGGCTACACTACAAGTCATGCAATCTAATTACGAGGTCTATTGCTGCCGTTATAATCTCTTATTGATCGAGGAAAAATGACATTCGGAATCTGTCTGTTCTGCAATCTATCTCTCTTATTTTATTTATATGATCTGATCTTCCGTAGTACGTTGGCGTCCGCAAGATATGGTTAACTTCGTCAGAAAAGACACTGCTCTTGAATTTATCTAAGAGGTTTAGTCTATTTTTCAATCTACGGTCCGACAGAGATTCCCATCCGAGTTTATCCAAAAGGTCAGTTACACTAACAAGACCATCGTAACGACCTTTCACATACCTGGCAGCTCTTCTTTGCACGCGTTCTAACTCTGTTAGAAAGCCTTTTGATTCATGAGGGTCCCAAACACTGGCAGCGTATTCCAAATGTGGTCTAACGAGGGAAAAGTAGCTAATTTCTCTCACTTTGTCGTCGCACTTTCCTAATATTCTTTTAACAAAACCCATTTTACGATTAGCTTTACCGGGATACATCTTACAGGGAAGTTTAAATGCGAAATTTTTTTTCGCACAGCACCTAGAAAATCGGTTAGCACTCATAGGGTTAGACAAATTAACATTTGGTTCGGGGAATGCATATGAAGTATCTCGAAACTAAAGACGCGACGAAGAAATTTAGTGCATGAGGTCTAATTGATTGAGGAAGAAGCGAAGCGGGCGATGGGAACAAGAAGACTTTTGAGGCCTAAGGACGTCTCGGCGAAAGAGCTTTCTCCTCCGTGAACCACATCGCGAGCGTCCGTTGCGAACCGTCTTCAATTCCTCCTCCCTGCCCCTTCAATGCCCCTCATAGCAATACCACCCCCATCCCTACTCCAGAAGTCACCTTCCCAAGGTCACGGTCATGGCCAAGGTGAACGCGGACAGAGGGGAGAGGTGAGGTGGGGAAGGTGGGAGAGAGAGAGAGAGAGTTGATGGGGGGTGGGGTGGTAACCACTTTTTAAAGGTTTGTGTCCAACTCCCCCTCCCACCTACTTCGTGCGCGAATTTATTCCATGCCAGCTCATCTTCTTCGGAGAGACTCAAGTGAGAATGGTGATGCAGCTTTGCAAAACCTAAGAATCCCATCCAAGGGCAATTATGACGGGAATCATATTAGTATTATTAGTATTATCGTATAGTTAGTATACGTGACGCTTTTTGGACCGTGTGGTGTGCATGTGGGAGTCCAATTGCATGCTTCATGCTGGTGATTGATCACCCCCTGCCAAACACCCTAGAGGTGGCTCGCAGGGTATTATGTAGATGTAGAATCAATTTAGAACGAATAGATGAAAAATACCACCAAATTCACCTGAGTCAATTTTTATCTATATTGTATATCGTATACAAACATTCTTCCCTGAAACACTGTATTCATCGACCCACTATGCTCATCCTAAACTGGTCAAAGCCCATCAATCGTCCAATTTCGTGTTGGAAAAGGAAGTTAGCGGCATCCGCGGTCGGCTGGCGCGAATTTTGCACTTACATGAGTGAAAAATCCACGAATATATTAGAAAAGATGATCCCCAAGTCGGCCTCTAAATGTGTTGTCAACCAACGCGCATGAAATGGGTTTACAAAAGTCACCGCTCGCGTCGCTGACGGATAAAGTGTTCCGAGTTTCACCGGGGAATAAGGTATAATTGGGGGATTTGACCGAAATGTATATACATCTAGATCTACATAATACCGTGCGAGCCACCTCAAGGGTGTTTGGCAGGGGGTGATTAATCACCAGCATGCAGCATGCAATTGGACTCCCACATGCACACCACACGGTCCAAAAAAGTCATGCATACATCTACATCTACATAATACCCTGCGAGCCACATCTAGGGTGTTTGGCAGGGGGTGATCAATCACCAGCATGCAGCATGCAATTGGACTCCAACATCCACACCACACGGTCAAAAAAATATCACGTTTACTAACAAATTATGCTACCATATGCTGTTGGAAATAATAATAAAATTAAGAAACATGCATTAAGTTTTACCCCGCACATCTACATCTACATCTACATAATACCCTGCGAGCCACCTCTAGGGTGTTTGGCAGGGGGTGATCAATCACCAGCATGCAGCATGCATTTGGACTCCCACATGCACACCACACTGTCCAAAAAACGTCCCGTTTAATAACAAACTATACTACTATATGCTGTTAGAAATAGATTATAGAATAGAAATTCAGAAACATGCATTAAGTTTTACATACGTTAGTAGGCTACACTACAAGTCATGCAATCTATTTACGATTTCTATTGCTGCGGTTATAATCTCTCATTGATCGTGGAAAATATGACATTCGGAATCTGTCTGTTCTACAATCTATCTCTCTTATTTTATTTATATGATCTGATTTTCCGTAGTACGTTGGCGTCCGCAAGATATGGTTAACTTCGTCAGAAAAGACACTGCTCTTGAATTTATCTAAAAGGTTTAGTCTATTTTTCAATCTACGGTCCGACAGAGATTCCCATCCGAGTTTATCTAAGAGGTCAGTTACACTAACAAGACTATCGTAACGACCTTTCACATACCTGGCCATGATGATGTGATCTATCAAATTCATAAAAGCTCAATGCCATTCCTCGCACTTACAAACAGTGTACTGCAACATATTGGAAAAAAGTGGACCGCATTGCACTCATCACTGTGCGGTGGATTTTTTTGAAAACCTATCAAAATGCGACCGAAGTAGCAATCTTTTGTGGGATGGAATGGGGCGTCATCTATGGAGTCCCCTTGGAAAAATTACTGCGGAAATGGTGAGGTGTGTGACTGCGGCTTGTCAAGTAGTCCTTCGTACTATGTAATCCAAGAACTACCATTTCGACTGGTTGTAGCACATAGGCATTTACCTTTAAAATAGGGTCATTTAATAGAGGACCGCATCGCATCACGGTTTACGCAACGTTCATCCACTTATAAATACTGTCCTGGAAGGCGCCTTTGGTAATAGTATGGTATGGTATTTGGAGGAGGCGACCGACAGCTGAGGTCATTTGCGCCATGAGGGAACGGTGTGGAAGGAAGGGCGGAGAGAAACCCGGCGTCGGCGTTAGCCTACTCTTAACGAAAGGCGCCATGGGGACCACGGCTTTACGTCCCATCCGACGGACGGAGTGTTGCTCTTGAAATGTCCTCCACACAACATTGAAGCAGGGATAGGGCAGTCTCTGAAAATTCTCTGCCACCGCCGGGATTTGAACCCGAGCCCGCCGGGTGGGAAGCCAACACTACAGCCACCATACCAACCCGATCGCCCCTGACGTAATAGGTAAGTGGCTGTAGGTGTTAGGGTACTGACCGTTGAAAATGTGACAATTCTTAAAAATATAAGTGATTATTTCAAGAGATTTGATTTTCGGAGACGATCAAGTATTCATTGAAGTCCCTTATTGTTCGCGGAGTGAACGAATTAACACATATATCTGTTTGACTAAATATCTCTCTTATTTTACGTTTTCTGTGCGATCTCAAAGTATAGTGATGTATATGGGTTGGTTTTTTTGGGCCATTTTGAAAGGTACTACCCATTCTTAATTGGACGAACGATTTTAGCCAAGCACGTATCCTGTGAATCGTTTGCGGCTCCCAACCTGATTCGCGAAAATCATTTGATGAATCGCGGAATCCCATATGCTTGTCGCTTATTCGCAAATCGTTGTGGATACGCTGCAGGACTTCCGTAGTGTAAACCAGGCGTACTATCTGTTGCAAAATGCTGCCGCCAAGTTCAAAGTGCCATAAAGTATATGAATTACAATATCGTTAATTTCTAATTTTATTGATAGCATACGGACCAGTTCGATGTTAATTTCAGTTTCAGCATGAGCTTAGAAATGGAATTTCAGCTGATTTTACTGGTGTTTCTCGCATTCACGACTTTGTATCAAGGAAACTGGTGAAGATACCAGAATCACCTTTCTCGATGATGTATCTGAACGCTCTTAAAACATTCATATAAAGTATTACTATGCCATGGTCATCAGATTTCCTAATGTCGACGACAAAATCGCAGTCTGTAGCGTCTTATTGCCATCGAGTTAATCACTACAAATCCACTATTTTTACCATCATTACGTGGTACACCGGTTGGAAGAATGTTAGAGTGAGGGAAAGGAAGAAAGATAAAAGGATTTAAAGATAAAATAATTGGTACTAGGTCTTATTTTGAATTTAAGAGGGAAGTCCAAGTTGGGAGAGGAGACAGGGCTGGAAAAACTTCAAAATACTCCATGTAAATCTGCCTTAAACGGCTCAATACTAAACCAAAGCTGGCTTTAGCTTTAGGGAAATATCAAACAGGCGGTAACCGTTTAATACTTGTGTCATCATTTTAATAAGTCGCCAGATGGCAGAGAGCAATTGATTTATTGTTTTTTTTTACGTTTAGAGCTGCGAAGGAGGCGCGGAAGCCGGCGAGACTGGGATGCTGTAATAGTCCTTAGTCCTTTCCGCTGCTTACCTCCTCCTTCCTCTAACGTTTTTGACTCTATCACACCGTCCGCGATTCCCTCGCAGGAAGCTTCGAGAGGAAGCAATGCGCCCCCCCCCCCCACTCTCCCCTTTCGCCGTCCTCGATGGGTCAACATGCCAGTAATCCCACTGCGCTTTTCGTTTCGTGCGGGGCATCAGGGCTGCCAACCCGCTGGAAAAGCACCCACGGTTGTGCGCGGGGGAGAGGACTGGAAATGAATATGAATTAAATGCGTGCTAATAATTAAAATTTACTTTTGCAATTTTTCACTGGTACTTGCAGATTGCACGACCGGTTTCAATAAATTTAGTATTATCTTAACATCAGCAAAATTTAATTAAACCGATCGTGTAGTTTAATCTGCGGAAAATTTTTCGTAATTTTAAATTTATTAACATGTATGAATGCCAGGAGATTTTCTATGACAAAAATAATAATTACATTCAATTCCAGTATTCGGTAATCATCATCTCTGGTCAGTTGTCAACAATCCTAAGGTTGGTTTGTCGCAGCTCTCCACACGATTCTCCTATTAGCTAATATTTTCATACCTACGTATTTCTTCTCTTTTACATCCTTCCTCACCAGTAACATATTTTTCATATGCGGTCTTCCTTTTCCGTTCTTGAAATCTGCTTCTCCCTCGACGATTGTCTTCATCAGACCATAATTATTCGGTAGTACCAAGCATAATTTCTTTTTAAATCTGCGACAAACCATTGTTCGGATTAATTAGAGCTTGCGATGATCGGTCGATAACAGAGTTAGAACGCGTGCAAAGAAGAACTGCTACGTATGTGAAAGGTCGTTACGATAGTCTTGTTAGTGTAACTGACCTCTTAGATAAACTCGGATGGGAATCTCTGTCGGACCGTAGATTGAAAAATAGACTAAACCTTTTAGATAAATTCAAGAGCAGTGTCTTTTCTAACGAAGTTAACTTACTATATCTTACGGACGCCAACATACTACGGAAGATCAGATCATATAAATAAAATAAGAGAGATAGATTGTAGAACAGACAGATTCCGAATGTAATTTTTTCCACGATCAATAAGAGATTATAACGGCAGTAATAGAACTCGTAAATAGATTGCATGACTTGTAGTGTAGCCTACTAACATATGTAAAAATTAATGCATGTTTCTTAATTCAATCATTATTTCTAACAGCATATGGTAGTATAGTTTGTTAGTATACGGGACGTTTTTTGGACGGTGTGGTGTGCATGTGGGAGTCCAAATGCATGCTGCATGCTGGTGATTGATCAACCCCTGCCAAACACCCTAGAGGTGGCTCGCATGGTATTAAGTAGATGTAGATGTAAGCGGCTATTTGACATGTTAAGTATTTACTATTATCATAACTGCATGCTTAAAAAATAATTCTTACTCCCGAGTGTTACACCATTCATTAACGGTTGGAAGGTCGTCTTCTAACGACCTTACATCCGACTCGAAGTCAATCCCTCTAAATCTACATCTACATCTACATAATACCCTGCGAGCCACCTCTAGGGTGTTTGGCAGGGGGTGATCAATCACCAGCATGCAGCATGCATTTGGACTCCCACATGCACACCACACCGTCCAAAAAACGTCCCGTATAATAACAAACTATACTACTATATGCTGTTAGAAATAGAATAGAAGTTCAGAAACATGCTTTAAGTTTTACATAGGTTAGTAGGCTACACCACAAGTCATGCAATCTATTTACGAGGTCTATTGCTGCCGTTATAATCTCTTATTGATCGAGGAAAAAATGACATTCGGAATCTGTCTGTTCTGCAATCTATCTCTCTTATTTTATTTATATGATCTGATTTTCCGTAGTACGTT